>NC_072777.1:21808323-22108323 GCF_022539595.1 Amphiprion ocellaris | reverse complement strand
ATTAAATAACAGTGCAATAAACCATGCTGTTGACATTTAGTAAAGTGGCCATAAGCAAGGCCACTGTAGTTTATTCTAAGTCAATAAACAAACACTGTCCTGCTGCTATGAATACGCTGTAGTAGACTATTTGTATGTACTGTTTACCTGAGTAACGTTTGCTAGAGCCTAGCTGTTTTAGGAATCAGCATTTTTTTAACAAGACAGAACAGTCACAACGTTAAACCCATTGACGGGTTGCATGAATAACACTGAAAAACTTTCATCCTACATATTACAATGCAGTGATCTGCTGGGAAGCGCTGGAACCTTGCATTCATGTAGATGTTACTTTAACGTACTTACACAGTACAGTACTTGTTATGGCTATACATACAACTACTGCTTTGTGAAGCCATACTTTAAGGAATTTAACCCTCATGTTGTCCTGCGGGTCAAATTGACCCGTTTTAAAGTTTGACAATGTGGAAAAAATAACTTCTGATGTCCACATTTTCAACATTTTGGGGAAATTTTTGAACATTTTTTGGTGGAAAAAAAGAAATGTTAAAAAAAATGTTGGTTTAGAAGAGGTTTACCATTGTTTACACCAATTACAACATGGCATTTAACCAAATAGGTGCATTTCAGCAGTTAGTTTTAATTGCATTAATTCCTGCCATGAACTGTTCATAATCCAATTATCACGGTGATCTCTGTGTGATGAATCATATAAATGGCTGTATTTCTGAACTTCTGCTGCTAGGAGCTAAAATGACATAATTCGTCCGCATGGAGCTGCAAGGACCTCGCGGATGCGGCAAACATAAAACAAGCTGTTCACACTGCCGACTCCAACGTCTCACCATCGATTCATTGATGCCAAGCTAACGTGCAGCAACTCTGTTTCCTTCTTCGACAGGCAGATCGATTGTCTTCAACTTAAAAGCGGCATCATATGCATTTCTGTGTGTGTGCATAAAGCGCAAAATGACTGATCTGAAGAATTTAGTGTGTGTGTGTTTGATTTAATTTGAACAGTTTCATTGGTCCACTGTGACCTGTTTGGTAATTTCATTGGTCTGATGTGACGAGGCTAAACGTATTGGCGGCATGAAGCTCGTTAGCCTGTAAAATCTATAAATTAGGCGCAACATTGTATAAGCTGCAGGGTTCAAAGCGTGAGAAAAAAGTAGCGGCTTATAGTCCAGAATTTACGGTAGATGCCGAGTAGCTAAACTGAATGCCGAGCTCAAAAGGGGATTTGACGAATTAGAATACAGTACGTAACTCTAGGAAACTGGCTTGTGAAACCTGCTTAGAAAAAAATCCTAATTCTTAGACATATTTAAACTGAAAAAAGAGTAATGCAAAAGTTATTTTCCCTGGTAACTAGTTGCTTTTATAGTGGAGAAATTCAGTTGCTTACTCAGCTACTTTTTGATAGAAGTAACTATAACTAATTACTTTTTTAAAGTAATGTGCCCAACACTGGTGACAGCAGAGAACAGCCCGAGTACTGCAAGTTAGCAAACAAAAGCAACACCATCAAAAGAAAGTAACAGCAAACAAGAAGTGCATAAAGGGCATTAAGACATTCATGAAGGCATACTTTATAATTCATGATTGTGGCTAATAAGGGAAATAGCTATAAAAAAAAAGTCATGCCCAAACCATCATGTTTCAAATATAAGCAGTATTCAGCTTGTACACAAAATATTATCAAGCTAAAACAGAGCACCAAACTGCAGAGACTCACACTTGCCGACCAGCCACAAACTAGAAGTCCCTGTGAGTCAGCGCTCAGGGCTGCATATAACAGAAGCTCACAGCACCGCGAGCAGCAAAAAGAGACAAAACTGCTCAAGCTGTGTCAGGCTGCTCAGGGATCTTGAGTGAAGAGCCCGATTCAAGTCCAGCCAAATTTTTTAAATTGGATTGATGTCTGGGCTTTCACTCTGTCGCTGCAAAACATTAACCCTGTCGTCTGTAAACTATTTCTGCCTAGCTTTGGCTGTATGCTGCAGGTTATTGTCTTGCATGAAAACAAATCTTCTCCCAAGTCCCTGTTATCTGGCTGACTGCATCAGGTTGTCCTGCAGGGTTTTTTTTATAAATACTTTGTTGCTTTCATTTTACCCTCCACCTTACCAAGCCTTCCAGAACCTGCTGCCGAGATGCATCCCCACATCATGATGCTGCCACCACCATGCCAAACACCCTGTCTAGTCTGAAAAGCCCAATTTTTGTCTCATAAGACCAAAGAAGCTTCTTCAGCTTGACTCTACACTCGCAATCATGCCTTCTAGTGAATTGTAGTTGAGATTTAATGTTATTGGTTTTCAGCATTGCTTTTCTCGTTGCCACTATTCTGCAACTCTTTGAGTGGTGAAGAAACAGCAACAGTTGCTCTATAAACAGTCTCTCCCATCTCAGCTGTTGAAGCCTGTAACTTCTTCAGAGGACTCATAGGTGTCTTGGTGGCCCTCCCACTAGTTTATTTCTTGCACAGGCACTTGGTTTTTGAGTACAGTCTGCTCTAGGAAGATTTGTGCATGTGTAATATCCGTCCATTTCTTAATGATTGATTTAACTGTACTCCAAACAGTCAGTGATTTGGACTTTTTTTTTTAAAAATCCCTTCCCTGACTTATGCTTTTCAGTAGCCTTTTCTCTGAGTTCCTTGGAGTGGTCTTTTGTCTTCACAGTGTAGTAATAGAATACTGATTCACGAGTGACTGGACCTTCCAGATACAGGTGACTTCATACTACAGTCACCTGACACACATTCACTGCACTCAAACAACCTCCATTTCATTAACTGCGTGACTTCTGGCATCAAACAGCTGCACCTATGTTGAATTTGTTGAGTCACTTTAAAGGGAGTGAATATTTATGCAACCACTTAGTTTACATTTTATATTTTAAATTCATTTACATTACTTTGTATAAATTTGTTTTCACTTTCACATTAAAGAATACTTTTCTGTAAATTGACTATAATTTAACATTGAAAAGCAATAAAAGGGGAAGACTTTCGAGATGGTTCATACTCTTTATGAGCTGGCGCCATAGGTGTGAACAAGAACAAAAGTCAGAAAATCATGAAGGTTTGTATGAAATTTCATTAAATGGCTGTTGAGATTTTTAACCGGATAAGTAAAACTTTGACCTGATAGTGGCTATATATAAAATGTCATGGTCAGTAGTATCCATTAACTAGGGGCCCAACTGTTTGTGTAAAAGTTAATGGCTATTGATCTGACAATTGTTGAGACACTTCACTTAAAGCCACACATGTAGCATAAACCCGATGGTGAAGCTGCCCGGAGACATCAGGTTCATTACATCACAGTTTTACTGCAGCCACCTGCTGCAATGTCAGGCAAGAAAATTGCCCCTGACATGGACATCACATGTAATCACAGCTCTTCCTAAATGCATCTTACTTGGAGGCATTATATGAACACATCTACCATTTTGGAATCGACTCTTCAATCTTGTCATCATTAACACAGTCTGCTCCAGTTAAAATGTTGTGCCCACAAGGCACAACATTTGCATATAATAGAAATGACACCCTCTTGGATTTGTATTGTTAGATCCCACCATCCACCCACTGCTGCGCCATAGGATAGTTCTTGATGATTGCAACGTCAAGGAACAGCAGAGAAACGATGCAACAGTTCCAATGGTGTTGCATATGCTGCAATGGAAGCAACTGCACTACAAAGACAGATGTCATTGCTTGACTAGCTGGGCCTCCGGAGGGAACTGTGTGTGAGTATGAAAGAGCCAGAGAGATACTGTAGGAAAAGATACGAGTGTGTCACTCAGTGTATCTGCGCATAAGATACTCTCTGTGTCTCCAGTGTGTGCGCACTATGGGAGAATTGTGAGATGTGAGCGTAGCATGAGTATATCACTCTGTGTATGGAGAGTAAGTAAAATTGGATTACTGTTTGTGTGGTATGAAAATATTATCCATGCATTGTGTGAGCAAGAAACAGAAGAGGCAGTGGCGTGTGTGTTTGTGCATGTGCATGTGTGTGTAGGGAATTAACATCAGAGGTTTGCACCAATCCTGGGTTATTTCCCTGGGCTCACCCCCGCACTGACAGGCAGCTCTTTACATGTTATTTCCCCATGGATCCTAATAGTGATCCTGGCTCATTGCTTTTCTCTGTTACAGTGTGTTAACTTCCCTCAGGCTGTTCCTCATGGGTGACGGGAACACACACACACACACAGCCTTCATGGTTGCATAAATCCAAGCCTACAGTGAACCGCTGTGTGTATTCATGCACAGGAACACACTCTTCCACAGAGACACATACATGAAAGTGTGGCATATTTATATATATACATCCCTATGTGCACCACATGAAATGAACATTATAAACTACATGTTCAGAGTGGATGTCAGGCTTAAAGGATCATTCAAACTTGGGTTTTATTTCTGTCGTTTCTGTTAGTTATGATAGCACTGAACTGTCTAGGTAGGGGTAGAAGTGGCAGCACATAATGCAAAGCAACTCAGATTAATCCAGCTCATCCTCATTCCTGGTCTAGACGACATGCTAGATGCCCCAGGTTCTGCTCCACAGGGAAGTGTCCAAGCAGTTTCCTAAGTTGTTTCCTAGTTTCTCAGTTGATTCATCTCAACTGGTTCAACTTGAAGGGTCTGCTTAAAGATCCGTCTAAGCGTCTGAGGATGAAGTCAGCCATCCTGCAAAGGGAGTTCAGTTTGGTTGCTTGTATTGGTGATGTCATCAAAATTCAGTTTTAATTGACCTGTAAATCGAGAGTTTCACCAACAGGCCCCTCTTCGAATATTGCCACCTCATCACCCAAGAGGAGTTTGTGTACCCAACATTGAGACATGACACTGAGAGAACAGGAACAATTCAAAAACCTTGAAGGACTGGCAACTTCAGAAGAAGGCTGCCTTGCTTGGATCAGGGATTATCTCTCCTGAAGCCAGTCCTGGGAAGAGAAATAACTGTAAAGCAAATGGGTCTTCGGCAAGGAGTAGGAGCAAGAACGACTCAAGGACCCTTACAGAGTGGCAGCTTTGAACGAAAGCTACCCATCCAGATCAAGGACACCAAGGCTTACTTAAGCCGGGTTTTGGGGAGAAGGTCAGCTATACCCATAGGGACCAGGCTGCAAAACCAGTATATGATATATTCCTATTACTTTGTCTTACTAATAGGTCAAGAAATCTGTGTATATGTATGTGTGTTCTCTGCATATATCAACAACCAGACATTCAATCCACTTCAAACTTGGTTAATGTATTGCTTGGGACCCGAGGATGAATCTCTCAGTCCTCATGTTGGCCTTTGCTTGTTTGTGGGCGGAATTCCTGTGACTAGGCAAAATCCTAAACTGCAAAACATATGCTGCTGTTGATCAAACAATAGATTTTAGAAGAAATCTGTCTGTAAACATCAGATTTAACCAAACACAGCGGGAACTGCACTAGTCACGAAATAAATACCAAAGGTAAGCACAGTCAAGATGTTAGAATACTTTGTTTGATGCTAGAGTGTCGCTTTGGATAAATAAATAAATAAAATGTTGTATAACATGATCTTGATAACCTAAAAATTAGTACAAAACCTGTGAAAACACCTGACTACTGGTGTTTCTTGCCCTATCAAGCTTCTTTTTAGCAGTGGTGTCGCATTCCCAGATATCAGCAATTAGCTTGGGACGTACAGTGTGTTAATGACCATTAGGGAAACTAAAAAGGTAAGGCCTATTTCTTCATAATCTGGTATGGTCCTTAAAGGAAAAATACACTCTATAAAGGAATTTCTTCCCCTTGATCTTAGACTGCTCAGTCAGTCATCATCACAAGCAGCATTCGCGCCTGAGGTGCAGACCACAAGACCAAAGCTCAAATCTGTGACATGCTCAGGGGGTGCTTCCTGCTCGAGATTCTCTGGCAATAACTATGGGTTCTGTTTGTGCAAGTCCAGTTCTATTTTGATGTGGATGTTCACTTTAACAGTCGGCTTTGAAGTCAAGGTTGGCTGGCAGAAACAGCCAGCAAACTGGCACTGTCTGCTCCTCTCTAGGCATGCTGAATTCTGCATAAACAGTGTGTTTCAATGCCGACTCTGTCTGCTAGTGGACTGACACCTTGCTGTGTTTGTGTCTGCATGGGAACGAGAGTGGAACAAAGATGTGGCTGCAGCCTAATTTATCATGTTTCTGTATGCTGATGTAAGTTTGCGGTTGAAGTTATCACCAACAAAAGATATGATTTTCCCTTCATGCAGCCTTCAAGGCCTTCATATAGAGTAAAGGTTAGTAAGGCTGAAAAGAACATCCACAATCAGAGAAATCTCCCCTTTAATTTGAAACACTACAAGATTCACTTAAATTATTTAAAGTCTCGCTTTAATTATTTACTGGAATTTTAAACCAACACAATTTGGTTTAATTTTCTGCACAACCATTTCTCACCAACCTTTGACTTGTGTGAAGCCAGTGCCAAACATTGCCTTGCTGCCAATAGTGCTAGACCTAATTAATGCAATCTGTAAGTTTGTTTACCAGCTTTAACCAACAAACATGATGCAAAGATTGCAAAGCAGGCTACCCAATTTCCACATGAGATGCATCAAATTTTCATGCATCAGAGGAAATGTGAAATGTCTATTTGAGAGTTGAAAACGGTATGGTGTGACTAAGCCTGTGTTGGTTTGTTGCTTGTGATTCATTTTTTAGTAACAGCAGGTTGTGGGTTTAGTAATCAAATGATAGAAAAGCAGTAGAGGCAACCAAAATGACTGACAGTGTCCAGCATGGATTGGACGCAGTACAAACAAATCCATATGCAAGGGTTCAATGTACTGATGCTGTTTTTGAAAAGCATAACTAAGTTTCCCATTTCTATTTTGAAGATGTTTGTGTTTTAAACAACGTCACCGATCAAAACTGAATGTGCTGCTTTTCTATCTCTTTTGTTTAACCCCCCTGCAGGACTTTGTGCAAAACATCAAACTATCCTGTTTCATGCAGACTTCCCGGAGGTCACAGTTTGTCCATGTGCTGGGAGCTGGCTTGTGTTTTAATCACTAACATGTTCTTGTCAGTGTCGGCCTGTATCTGTGCTGAACACCTTGGCAAGGGGAGAAAGCTAGAGGAGGCAGTTTCCCTGATGCCTGCAGGCCCAGTTAACCCCTTCTTTCACTGTGACAAGATCAAACGAAGTGAATCTCGTCTTCTGGAAATTTCTAAATCAGTGTTTCATGCTGTGAACACTTTGTGCATGAGTCACCTGTCATGACTTTCTGCAAGGCATCAAAGACAGACAATCAGCACAAATGCAGACACATCACAACAGCAGGAGTGACAACATCTTCTGAGTGGTCCGAGAAATGATGCCGCAGTGACATTATTGCAGGACAACATCCGCGTTTGTTCCGAAATCGATGGCAGTAGATACATTACCATGGAAACATTGATTCCAGCAGCACTTTCCCATCCTTACAGGCTGTTATCGACACAGCCTTGTGAAGGTTCATCTTTGTTTCATCCCCACAAACTAGAGGTCACCAGAGAAAGAGGGAAAGCACACTGAACTTAAATGACAGAAAATTATATTAAAAATATTTTGTCCTGTCTAGTTTGTACTCAGCTGGGATTTTCTTAAAAATGCACACTCATCAACCTCATCTAGTTCTGCCAATGTCCATATGGCTCTTATCAGAAAGTGGTATTATCATGAACCTGGAGGCTTGTTGAGAAACCCATGAAGACCCACAAAATGGCCACAGTTTGTCAAAATGACAATAGGCCACTTTCCATTGTAGGAACTTTAACAGTTTTCTTTGTGGCCAAAACCTTTAAACATGTTTTGACTGCAAGTGCTTCCCCTGTACAACCTTGTTGAAGGCTGTTTGCGGACGAGAAAAAGTACCTACTCCAGGATAAATACTTCTGAGCGACCCTGAAAAGCTGCAGCGTTGGTGTCGACAGTGATTGATTAAACCTGGAGGGCATAAGTGGCATTTTTCTTCTCTCTTGATGTCCTCGTTGAGTAGCACTCTTCTCTTCTGAAACATCGCCACCTTCAACATAAAATTCACCAGCTAAATTAATATAATAAACCCCCTCTTGTTCTTTTTACTACATGTATTTAGAATTACACTTACATTCATTTACTACTATTTGTCATTGTTTTAGCGAACTCAGAGTACAAGTCACGACTGAAGCTGTAGATTCTATATTGCAATGGACACAGAAAGGTCAAAAGTACTGATTACGAGACAGCTGTATAAATGTTTGCCCCAAGTTCCGTTTGTGGAAAGCTGCCTTCTGTTTATAGTGACAGTCCCACAAAGAGCTATCAGTGACTAATAGGTTATAGTAATTCAGTATCCAAGAGGTAAAAGGCCAGATACCAGCAACAAGGAAAGTGACCAGAAGACATTCATCTTATGACCAAAAATTTTAATTGCTAATGCTACTTTTTGTCTTTTGAATATGTAAACGAAAAAGTATTTCCTAATATATAAAATGTTTCAACTTCATATGGTGATAATATGTCAGGGATGTGTTTACAGTTTCTTACGTTACTCCATTGTATCAAAAAAGCAATGCTACTCTCGGGGATATTAAAGGTAACAACATGTCATTTGAGTCTATCCATTAAAAAAAACTTGTTAAGTGCCTTCCACCTGAACCATCATACTATGAATGTTTTCAGAAATACAGGTGCGTAAAGTACACTGGGCTGGGTCAAAATATTGTGCATTTGTGCATTTTGAGCCCTCATAACTTTATACACAAAGGACCAAGCCATATTACATTTTTAGGGATAAAAATCAAATTAGAGCGCTGTAAAAAATACAAACAAATCATTTTTACATCCACTGCAGGTGACACAATAAAAAGCCAAAAAAGCCAAGATCTTATTTTTGTTAAGCATGTTTGTTTTCAATGACCAACTCTAAGCACCAGTTTAATGGGGAATATTATGGTTTTGATGTATTGAGTATACATCGGTAATTTTTTTTAAGTGTTGATAACCTGTTGCGTTCTCATGCACAAAGCAAAGACAACATTCCCCTCCGTGTTAGCTCTCAGAGTTAACACATCACCTTCTTTCTCTCTGAGCAGTATCAAGCAATACTAGCAAGTAAATTATCATTCCATCTGTGCAATGTGACAAATCCCGTCACACTCAAGTTGCAAGTGAAAGGAATGAGACGATTACGTGGCTAATCTGTAGCAAAACAGGTGTGAGGCTTACACATATTATCCGAAGAATAACTGAGTTGATAAATTATTTATTAACCCCCCAAGGAGATCTATATGTACTTATTATTTGAACACCAACCTGTCCATCATCTATGCTGCTACTCGCCTCCAAGTACTGCCAGTGCTGACTGTTATCCATTGCTGCATGCATGAAGCAACGGTGGATTTTCTGAGTTCACTTCGCATGGAAGAAAAATCAATGCAAATCCAGTTGATTTTAAATCCACAAATCCTCACAGGCTTTACCGTGTCAATTGCAATCACTTGGCCCAGAGATATTTCCACAAACTGAACATACCTAGGAAGAAATAATGATTTGTCTGATGTTGGATGTTGGGCTGGTTAATAGGAATAGTCATTAAACCCGTGGAAACCTAACTGTTAATAATCAAACCTAATGTTAAGACATTCAAGATGTGAAAAAAAATAAACTTGCACTGTGAGTTCTGTGAAACTGCCATATCATTAGTGACACAGCTAATGAGTAGGAATGAAAAAGCTATGAAAACTGCACACTTTTGAAACCAAATATCGCCAATTATCTGACAAGGTTTAAACATGGAATGCTGGAGGAGAGGCAGGTGGAGTGAAGAAAGAAAGAAGCGGAAAGAAGAAGGGAAGGCAAGGAAAAGGATCTCCCATCTAATCCTCCAGAGTATGCACTGTGCAGAAGAACAATAGAAACAGTGGAGTCAGAATGATGGATGAGGAGCCAGCAGGGGTTAATGAACACGTGGATCGATGCTGAGCCAACCCAGCTATACAGTGAACACCACCTCCATTAGCCTTCGGTGCCTGGTGCCAGAAAGCTGTGTTGACTGTTTGCTTCATTGAGATTACAAGCAATTGTATCATCCTATGCATTTCTTCCCGCTGACATCTTACTAGGGCACCTTGAGCATGAGCTGCTTCCTCATTTGTCCAACTCACTGCAGCCTGGTAAAAAGTCACTGGCTCTGCTAAATCCGACACCTACAGAACCTGTATTCAATTGTTATTTCTTGTTTGGTCATTTTTTGACTTGTCTTAACCTTTAGGGTCACGTCTTGGGTTTGTTTTATAGCCTTATTAGACAATGCTGTGCATTAATTAGCCTCTGGCCTTTTTTAATGTCATTCACCCTTTTCACTACATTATTCCAGTCCTCTATTTGAGTATAGTATTTAATAGATTTCATGGTATTTTCAAAGCCACAGAGACACACTGCCCAAAGCCATGATAATCAAGATAGCAAAAATCAGTGGGTGTTATTTTTGTGGTTAAAATAGGAATAAGAGTCACACAATCATACAGGTTTTAGAAAACCCTCCAAGTGAGCCAAACATGCTTCGAAAATAAAGATAAACTGTAATATAATTACCCAAACTGTGTCTTTTCTTCTGTAGCGAGGAATTACTGCCAACATTCAACTGTGCTCCCTTGTAGTTTTATCTTCAAAATAATTTAAATAATCAGCTTAATTTAAAGGCTTTTCTGAATGTCCACCTGTTCATATTTCTCACACTATTGGATTTGTAAGCCAGATAGTCGTCTAGTTAGATTTAATTCATTTTAACCTTTCTTTATGTCCATTTGATTCCAAAGCAAATTTTGCAATATGAAGCATTATCATTAGCAAATCACAATGGCTGCAATTTAGAATGCATTTTACGCAGCATGTCTGACCTAGGATTTAAACTGTTGTCAGTGGCTTTCCTCAATTTATAACCTGTACAACTCAGTCAGTCTCATCCACGTTATCTTTTTCTCACCGTGCACTGCATGAAAGCAGGGATTTTCGTCATTAAATGGCACTCTAAATTGCCATGGAATTTCAAGTTAACAGCAGTTAACGGGAACTCGCAGGTAGCACAAAAAACTACCAGGAATTGCTGTGAATTGACGTGGACGGCTGACCTAAATATGTAGTGGCCGTCGTTAATTGATCAGAATTGTGGGGAAACACCCCCACAATTTAATCAATTGTTCCTTGTATCATTTCTGGTAAGTCCACAGTGGTCGATTTGTAGTAGGATCACAATGATGTGATTGTCAGCAGGCAACTGACAAAGCGTTCGCTTGTTGTCATAGTTACGGTGACACCTTGCTTGCTGCTATATCTCGCAATGGGAAATCTTTAACAAAGCTGTGGATCCAGATTATAAGGCGCATCACTGCCAAAATCTAATGAGGTGGTCCTTGTGTCATTTCTGACCTTCCCTGAAAATTTCATCCAAATCTGTTGGTCTGTTTTTGAGTAATGTTGCACACGGACAGACAGATTCACAGATTCTAAGACAAACGTACGCCGATTGTCACATAACTCCACCGCATTTCTTGGAAGAGTAAAATGGAGGAAAACAAGGCTGTCGCATTCATATTTATTCAGCGACACTACCAGTTCAACTTCATGTCTGAATGCACATTAGTGCATTGGCCAGTACAGTTTGTGACCAGTAACTGTACTGGTCACGAAATGAAAGCTAGCTACCATGAGGTGCAGTTCAAACAGTCACATTTAAATAACAGCATTATTGTCTGAATCAGACACACTATACAGTCCTCTACATTAAATCCCCTTTAAAGCGTTTGCTAAATATTGAATGAGTGCTGCTACTGTAGCAACAGTTGTAACAAGAACATTAGGTGGAAAGCTGGTTGTATGTCATCATTATTTTATTGCTATTAAGACATGAATAATCCAGATGAAGACAGTGCAGACTCTTCCCCACAACAAAACACTTGGTCTGTTCTGTCTCAGTTTTCTTATTTTGCTTTTGATCTCTGCATCTATTTCTGCATTTGTATCGAATGCTGTCACACTTGTCTCCTAGAAAAGTTTGATTTATCTCAGGACTTTTTCTGCCACTCTCAGAAAAGTTCAACCTTTCATACACATAACTTTCATTTTACTGTTTATCATCCGTGCCTTCCTTTAATGTGCATCACTGCCATTGCATCTGCTGTTTTCCTTCCTTTTCATGTCTGATCATCTTGTATTCTGCTCCAGTCACCTTTCCAGCAGTCCAGTCAGCCCTACTTCCAATCCTGAGCGAATTTCGTAGTTTCTTTGGCCTTTCCTCCCCTCTTCCTCTCCATCACTGCTGCAGTTCCAGTTATTTCGCACTATTTCAGCAGACTCTGCCTCATCCCCTTTTCATCTGCCTTCCTGTGACTTTGCCCGACCATTTCCTCTGGGGTTTGTCCGGTCTATCCCTAGCAGACCTGTACATTAGATGTATGAGGCATTTCAGATCATGGGAACAAGCTTAGGCCTCGGGCAAAAACAGGCCTGGCTAAATACTGCTTTCACTTTCAATCTTTCTTCCACATTTTCACATCTGTGTCTGAAGCTAAATCATCCATCCGCCACTTGAATATCAAATCCTCCACATTTCATCAAAGTATTTTTTCTTCTCTCCTTTCAATGCCTTTCCTCTCTCCACTGTCCTTCCTATACACAGCAAGCCCTACCATAAAAAACCCTTCTTCTTTTTGCTCCATAAAGACAGTTACAGAAGAGGGTGCCTTGTGGTTCCTCAGTGTGAACGATTTTTCACGCGACACCTCTGTTAAACCTGTGAATGCCCTGTACTTGTCAAAATCTCAGTGTGAGGCGAAGTCACGCTCGGTGAAGACGCAACGGCAAGTGCACAATGCTAGCTGATCTGCTCTGCACAAAATTCTTCCTGAAGTGTGCGTGAAATCCTGATGTGCAGTGTCACCTCAGTGTTATTTAAACCAGCATTTGCTTTGTGTGAGGTAATTTACTTGAAATGAAGAAATGGATGGCGGGTGGAAGGGAGAAGGTGAAGAGAAGAGGGTTGGATTTAAGAGCCTTCCTCCATCGCTGCCAGAGCCATATTAACCTATAAAAGGGCCGTTGGGCAACAGTGAGTCCACCCTGGTTGGCCTCCACATTCATCAAGCTCAGTATCTAACAGTGCGAAGTTGAGCCCACAAATGACAGCTGCATGAAATTTTGCTAAAAAAAAAAA
This sequence comes from Amphiprion ocellaris, assembly GCF_022539595.1. Taxonomy (NCBI): domain Eukaryota; kingdom Metazoa; phylum Chordata; class Actinopteri; family Pomacentridae; genus Amphiprion; species Amphiprion ocellaris. Next base: position 22,095,088 of record NC_072777.1, on the reverse strand, counting down.
ATCTCACAAATAACTGAACAAACATGTACTATGAAGGAATACGGACCATATACTAAGATAACAAAAGTAAAAATATATTTAAGGCAATATTAAGTTGCCTTTTGGGACAAACTGTTATTTGATTGAAACGAACCAGCATGATACCACTTTGCAAAGAGATATCCCAAGACTGTGTAGGTAGTAACAGGGCTGGGTGATATAGCAAAAAAAAAAAAAAAAAAAAAAAAAAACATGATAAAAAGGTTTGATTTGAATTTAACCATCTTACTTCAAATTTAGGCCCTACCATCTTTCTCAAGGTACACCATTTAATGTTAACATGACACTGAAAAACACAATGAAAAACACACAAATATGTTTATATAAATTAAAATAAATAAGGATAGAGGAATCTTCTCAACTTAATACACATTAAATATAGAAAGCAAGCATATTCTGGCCTAGGTAGTAACTAAGGTTACAAAAAGGAATAGTTTGACATATTTCTCAGCTTTTTTGCCCAAAATTAGATACGACAGATACCCTTCTCATGTCAGCACACTAACCATAAATCTAAGACCAAAGAATGGTTAGCTTTACTTAGCATAAAGGCTGGAATCAGGGGGGAAAAGGTAGCTTGACACTGTCTGGTTAAAAAAAAAAAACTCTGTCTACCAGAGACTCTGCAGATCATTAATTCACACTGTATATCTTTCTTATTTCAAACCAAAGTCCATTTACAACCTGGGGTATTTACAGGGATTATTGGCTGCATCATTTCCCATCAGACCCGGTATGAGCTAAGCTAATGTTCATCAAATTGAAGCTTTCCTCAAGCAAACAGACAAGTGAGTGTTGTCAAACCTTGTTTCGAAATCTTGGCAAGAAACCACTTAAACATGTTGCCCTATAGGCTAAACTACTTCTCTAATGGTGAACTATATGCTATTATTTTATAGACAAGTTAGAAATCATCAATAATACAAATTGTCAGGTTGTGAAAAAAACAGTGTTCTTCCTTTCTACACTCACAAAAAGAGTTTAGACTAAAAAAAAATTGATGTAACAATTTGAATTTATGATCCTGACTTATGAAAACATAAATTTGAACAAAAACCTACACTGAGTCAGGGTAATTACCTTTCCCACTATAATCAAACATATTTTTCATTTTCAGTCTGTCTGAAATTGTCCAGGACAATTAAGACAATGGAGGGAGCTTGAAATCCTCAACTCAAGGTGAAGAAAAATTAAGTTATCAAACCAATTTTATGAAGTTATATCAACTTAAATTTCAGTTTAATTCAACTAACATAGACATTTGAATTTAAATAGCACACAATCCTAAGCTGATGCAGGTACCATCATAATTATGTGAACCCAACCCAAAATAATGCTGGCAACTTCAACAGTTTCTATTTTTTTTTTTAAAAAAATTAAAAATTAAAAATTCCTTTATCTTGCAACCATGCATTTAATTATGTAGTGGGATTATGGCCCTTGCATCACTTTTTAGAACATTTCTGCTAATTATTCAGTGTTAATGACAACCTGACAACTTCAAAGTCGTTCACACTATTAGTTTTTGCTGATCTACCACAATGAATTTATTGATAATTGGCACAAGCATAATTTAGTGATTAATAAAGTCAAGTTCCAACTTCTAAACCTATTTACAAAAGGTACCATAATGAAAGTTGGTATCAGTGTCCAAACCAGTAACTGCAGTGGTTTCCTGATTGTCTGGGCCACAGCTTTTGGCCTCACGACACTTGCCATGTGTTAAAAACTCAAACTGCCACAGTGTAGAAGAAACCCCAAGTGGGAGAGTGAATGATGTCAGTTTGACATCTGCCCTCTGCAGGAGAACTTCTACATCATATCTGCACAATGGGGCATTCCCATCTATCAGCGGCGCACCGAGGGAGCGTCTGGCTCCCTCCCAGCTATAATGACACTCAGAGTACATTAGGGGTTGTGGTTACATGGGAGGAGAATCACTCAAGCAGAGTGGGATCGTCGAAGCGCTCAGCCGTGGAACTCCAGGGAGGTCACAGTTCACCTTGTATGTTAATTAAAATGGCTTCGTAATCGGTTACATGAGTGCTCCCCTGGGTGCCTGTGGTGTGGTGTTTTATGTGAGGAACAGGCTGATTCTGCATCTGGTTTAAAGTGTCATTATGTCGTGTAACGAGAATACTGCTTCTTCTGTTTATTATTCCTGATGGACAAATACGTCTTGCCGAGCTGCCAAACAGTTGTGGTTTCTGTCTGTCAGAAAAGTAAACTTACTCTCCAAACAAGATGAAGAGATGATGGAATATCTGAAGGGAAAAAAATGCAACTTTTCTTCAATGAACAGGACAGTCTGTAATCCTTTGGGAGCATCACAGCATGCTTGGCATCTGTGAGTATAATAAAAGAGGGTGTAAAAAAAAAAACACAAAACAAAACAAAAAAAACTTAGGAATTAGGCTTGAAAAATCATGTCTGATCAGAATGCATTTACAGTAAAGCAACACCAGAAACAACCAAAATTCCTGGTGAGTTTTAAAATCAATTCATGTGTATAGCTGGCATGTGCACTGTCTGGTTAAATGTGCACCACACAAGTCCAGTGATGAAATTCATGAGTGATGCGTTGCATTTAGTCTGAACACAGGCTGGCTTAAAAAAAAAAATCAGTCTATAAATTATAGACTGATTTTTGTCTATGAATTATAGACTATAATAGCGAGATCTGAATTAAAAATGGTCATTAAGTGGTAATGTGGTGGAAAACATACCTAAATCTGTAGTTTAAATAAAAGTAGCAATGCCACCCTTTAGAATCACTAAGTACAGGTAAAATACCTGCAGTCAATTGATAAAAGTTGCCTTAGATATCAACAATACTTGTATTACTGGATTATTTTTACTTGTTCCTGAATAAGTCGCATGTTAATGTTCCAGTGAAACAGAATAACTTTATGTGCCTGTGCTTCTCTTTAACATCTATAGTTTATTTAGGATTTAATATGGAAAAGTCTGTCCATATATGATCATGATTTATTTAACAATAGTAACTTCCAGTACAATAAATGTATTTTTCTGTCACAAGGCTACCTGTTGTCATATTATACAAGTTTCTTTAATGTTTGTAGAGGTCACACTATACATACCCATCCTTGGACACAACACTGCCACGCAGCATTACGGAAATAACTTGTGCAAATATGAAACCAAAAGATCTGTTATAAAAACCTGACGTGAAAATATTTTCACCTTACTGAAGAGACCAGACTTTTACAGTGAAATGACTTCCTGACAGCTGTGGTGATGCTCAGGACTCAACCTGAGGACGACCGCTGTGTGACAAATTATTGAGCTGCAGCTGATAAACTGCTCTCTGTGTGACAGCTCACCTGTCTGAGGTAAAGAAAAATACACAGTGTCATCTGTCATTAGATCCTGATCGAGGTCAACGTTTAGTCATTCATTACTAGTTCGTCTTATTAATCCCACTTGTTAAAAACATACACAAAAATTAGTATTTTTACAATTATTTCACTTAATAAATATTTAGGTTGTTTTGTGATTTTGGAGAGGTCTCTGTGTTCACCCTCATCTGCTAAATTCACCCAGAGCCTGAAAGTGGGTGTTTTACACCAAAACCCTGCTGTTTGAAGTGAAGGTTTGCATTTCTTGTGGAAAGCAGTGATGAGAGACACCATATCATGTAAAACTGAGGCTTATATCCCCAGTACATGCTGATTACACAAGCTTAAGGTGATAAGAAAAAGGAAAATAATAAATAGTCCATACCTTTTTCATTTCCGAGGCATCTTATGGGTGATGCTCTTGGAAAATCATGTACAAACAATATATACACACAGGACAAACTGAGCTACACTGCACTGTGAACTTAATCTTATTTAGGTTTAGCTATAGTATGTATGGAACCGCTCAAAATACACTAGTTACCATACAGGAAGAGAGGAACTGATAGGTAGCACAGGCTTGATGTTTTATATGGAGTGTCATGTTATCAAACTGAAATAAAAAAGCCACTGAAACACATAATGAAATACATAAATGCCATAATGAATATTTAGTGAGTCGATAATCTGGTAGCAGTAAATTAACACCAATGGGAGTGGATCAGTGAAAGCCAGCTGTTCGTAGTACATATGTATCTAAAGAGAGAGAAAATGATTTAAAAAGGCTTTGTAAGTGTCATTTAAATATATGATGCTGGCAGTTAAACAGAAACGTCAACTCACAGGCTTTGAAAACAATAATACAAATATTTTATTCATGTGATCACAGAGACACAAATCTTACTCCAAGCTTTACTCAAAAGTCGCAGCTCTGAGCTTTATACAATTATTTATTATCCCTTTTATTCATGACTACATTTATTTTATTTATATCACTTTGGGGGAAAAAAAAATGAAAAAAAACAGCCTTCCGTAGTTTTAAAAATGCGGGGAACTCCCGTTGTTTAAACATCAACACAAACTAAAGCCTAGGAAGATGTGAATCACTTTCTCACGGTCAGTTGCCATAGCGACAGTTTCCCACTCTGTACCTGGATATTTCCTGCCAAAGGACTCATTGATAGAAATCTGCCTAACACCAACAGCACCTCTGTTCTCTTCAGACTGGCTTTAGTGGCTCAGCATTTAAACAGTTCAATATGTCTATTAGAAGCAGAAGGAGAAGTAGTTCCTGTCAAACATGTACTATCCCCACGGTATGTTATTTATTTTACACTGTATCCCTTGTTGATGATAAAATACACATTAACCCCAGACTACTGAGCTCACCGATGGATCTTTTAACGTAAGAATTGATTCTGACGACAGAAACGCTGGCATCGGAAGTATAGATATTTCAGTATCGATCCATACTGTTGGAAAGTCAATTCAACAACAATAAAGAAGGAAGCGCAATATTACGCTACACAACAACTATGAAAGATGTAAACTGACCATGCAAAGACATAAAATTAATATAAGTAGATACAAAACTCTGCAGCAGACAACACAACTGAAAAAAGATGCAAAGGACTACTTTTGGATACAAAATGACCACAAAGAGATCAGCAACCTCTACAAAGGAACACAAAACAACTACAGAGAGGCCAGAAAACACAACAAAGACCAGAGATGACTACAAAGAGAAGCAAAACCACTACCAGGAGAACAAAAATGATGACAACCAACTACAAAGAGACTACAAATGGCTAAAAAGAGACTCACAGTGACCAACAAAGAGCAGAAGCTACTCCACGTAAAATGACCACTAAAGGAAAAGGAAACAACACAACTGTAAAGACACTAGAAACTACAACGTAGAGACAAGACGTTATTATGGAGACATCAAAGAAACAACTTCAGAGAAATGTCAAATGAATCGAAGTGACCAAAAGAAACTAAAAATCATAACAAAGATACTATAAACAAAATGACAAGGACACCAGAAATGACTACAAAGAGACTCCAAACAGACTAAAAGTGACCATAAAGACACTAAAACAACTACGAGACCAAATATTATTACAAATAGGCTACAAATGACTCAAAGTGACCAAAAGAGGGAAGAAACCACTACAAAGAGACTAGAAACTACAACAGAGAAACCAGGAATGATAACAAAGAGACTCAAAATTACTATTAAGAGGCTTAAAATTCCTACAAAGAGGCTCAAAGTGACTACTTAATCAACTTCAGTGATGCAACCCATCTAAAAAGAGACTAAATAAATACAAGGACTCAAAAAAAAAAAAAAAACTGCTGAGATTAGAAATGGACTAATCGCAAAAAGACACAAAATGTCTGTGGTTGTTGTCATTTTGTATGGTATTTATTCTGTGTGTTGCTTCGAGTAAGAGTGATAGAATATTAGTTTTGTATGTAAAACTGTAATTGAACTAAATGGTTAATAGTAAAAGGTAATGAATGCATAAATCAAAAAAAAAAAGTCAATACAGTGTCTCAAATTAGTATTTAGGTACAGTCTAGTTAACTTCTGCCACAGTGATGTGACAAACCTGTCAACACCAAGCATCAAAAAGCTGCTACTTTTGTCTCACACACTGATTTTAATTGGGGTTTTAAAGGTACAGATTCTCCCTCATTATGTGACCTGTTCTTTCTTGACACCTCAGCCTACGGTGAGTCCAGGCATGGCTGGAGAGAAAGGTGATTAATAATAAGAGATATTCCAAAGATAGCCAGCATCCTTGGCTTCTCCTGGATATTACAGGTTGATTGTAAATGAGGGAGGAAGGAGGAATCAGAGGGGATCAGCGAGACTTATATTTATCAGCACCTGCAAATGAGCAGAGGAGCAGATACAACTAATGAACTCGGCAGCGGATGGTTCGATTGATTACGGCCAATTACTGACTGAAGTCTGTCCATGTGCAGCCATTTGTCATTCTCAGACTTCCCAGAACTTGAGCACTGGTGGTACCTGCTGACAGAACTGGTGATGTGTTCCAGTCACAGAGATTCATCACTTGTTTCCATTGTCATCTCTCTGTGGTCTGTTTCATAGCCTGTGTCTTTTTATGTTCATTTACACTGGCCAGCTTTATTTATAGCTTGATTTCACCCTGGGTAGTTTGACTCAGCACGCTTGCTCTTTTTAGCAAAGCACTGCTGCTCAGAGCATTGAAATCTAACCTTTCGACCAGGCGACGACTACAGCGGCAGCAGGGTCTAGTGTTTTTGTTTCTTTGCTGTTCTTTGAAACCAGATGAAATTAACACTGAAGGAGAGACGGCGACCTGCCGAAGAGACTAACAGGAGAGAAAGTGGAGTTCCAGCCAAATATTTCCCAGCGTTTTTTGGCAGGTGGTTGGTTAACGTGCAGCCTCGGCTCCTGCAGCTCCTCACATTGCACAGCCTCCTCCTAATTATGTTTCCTCGTGGTATGGAGCCCCCAGCTTATTATGCTGCACGTCTGTATGTCACCGTGAACGGAGAATCAGTGCGAGAGGCATCTCCACTCTTTCTGCCGTCTTAAGCAGAATGCAAAAATAAAGCCCGGTGCAATGTGGATTATTGCTGAAGCTACAGAATAATGTGTTCCATTGTGATCCTTCCTCCACAAACACAAGTGAAGAATGTGTGGTGGTTTGTGTTCTTCTATCATATATTATGAATCAGGGCAGAGAGAGAAAGATTTTTTGCATCATAAATGTGCTGTATATTTAGTCAGTTTTGCAGTTCTTTTTCGCACAAGCACTGAGTTTAAGCTTGTAATGTCACGGGTGTCTGCACTGTCACTGCCCTGGACTTTTTATTTCTCCTCTGTGAGCAGACACATGGGCCACCATCTGACAGACAAGTAGACCAACTATTAGTTGTAATTGCCAGAGGATCAGTCATCCCAAGTGCATCAGGTCTGGAGCTGTTTCCATGCAAAAAAACAAAACAAAACAAAAAAGACAGACCCACGGCAAAAGGCTGGAAGACCTGACCTAATTCTGTCTTTACACAAGTCCCTGCATGATGGAGATGTTGCTCAGGGAGCAAATAATTAGATTATTCAAATATCATAATGCAGTCAGTCATATTGGCGCTGGAGTGTAACTGAGCTGAGGCTTGATGAAAGGCAGAGGGAGTAAAGCGGAGAGATGAGAGAGGGGGAGATAACACTCTACAAGATTCCCTAATTGATCTTGAAGGGAGGGTGTTTAATTGATCTGGAGGATGCTGCACAGGGTTGCAGGCATTTTCTGCACAACAGAATTGGGTCAGGAGGAATACACAAAGTGGGAAATGTGGGGGGAAACGTGCTAAAGAGTGGGAAATGTGGAATGCATGTGAGAATAATGGAGCAGGAGCTGCAGATACAGGTCTGCACCTGTCGTGTTCTAGAAAATATATGCCAAATACATGATCCTGCTGCGTAAAAGCGACAAATATTTACGTCTGAAAGGACTATATGCTCGCTTCTACGCACACCGACGCCTCCAATATGCACAAACATTCCAGACAATCCCCCGGTTATCTAGACAGAGAAAGACGTGGCAGATTTTTTTTTTAAAAATACACCAAAGCTGAGGTACTTACGTGCCATATTGCGAAAAAGATCAGGGACACACAGAGGACCAGAGACAGCATGTAGCAGAAGGCAGCAAAAGTGAACATAATTGAAAGGGGAAACGGTGGATAATTTCCCAAGGAAGCACGATCCCGCTGACAAACATCTAAAAACAACAAAACAAAGAGGATGGGGGGAAAAAAAAAACAAGAGGGACGAGGAAGAAAGTTCTCACGGTGCCATGGACAGCCGAGGCACCATGACTTGGCCCCCTCGCAACTATTTGTTGCAGAAAAACCTTCTCCAGATGGTCAGTCGGCAGCGGTGATGAGACTCTGAGGTCAGAGCTGCTCTCAAATCAGCGCATGATCGGCGATCGGTGTCCACAGTCTTGGCGAGGTGATCATGTAATCATAGACACGCGGTGGAGATGAGCGGCGACTGATGTGAGGAGCTGATGCGCAAACCCATCCAGGAGAGGAGCACCGGGAGGTAATCCATCCAGCGGAGCCCCCTGCAACAGCCCGAGTGCTGAGCTCTGCTGCCGGCTTGGAGAGCTGCTGCTTGCTACTTATGCGCCAGGCGTTAATAAATGCCGCTTTCTGCCGCTGACAAACCTATCAGCGGCAGCGCAGAGCGGAGCGCGTCGGGAGAGGTATGAACAGGTGGATTTAAAAGAGAAGCAGGCAGCGTCCGTCCGTGTGCGTGCGTGCGTGCGTGCGTGTGTGTGTGTGTGTGTGTGTCTGGTGTGTGCCTTGACGGCTTGGTTTCAGGCGGACTTTGGATGATTTTGGAGCCAAATGATTGTGAACATTTTGAACTTGGCTCTGGGTAAAGTGAATGACTGGCACTTCAAAGGCACACGTGTGTGTGTGTGTGTGTGTGTGTGTGTGTGTGCGTGTGTGTGTGTTTTCTTGGATCGAGAAGCAAATCAGTGCCATAAACTGCTGTTCACCTGCACAAAATGACTGCGTTAACCATCTATTGTAAGCTACGGACTTAATAAAACAAAACAAAACCAAAAAAAAAAAAAAAAACAAGTTCACTGTTACATAAAATGCCCAAAGAAATGAAAACAAAAGGGCTGACCCACAAAATGATCCTCACCCTACACACAGTCATCATTTAGATTTGCCTGAAACTCAGTAAACATTCTCTTTCATCAACGTCTTCAAAGAAGCTCGCACTGAGCCACAGGCTGCAATATATTTAAACTGTGGGAGTGATGCCACCTGCTGGCGTTGTTATAGAATGCAAAGTGCAATAATAGAATAAAACGTCCCTGACTGCTGTGTCTTGAAACATAGTGTGTGTTCTGCAAACGAATAATAACCTACATTTTACTAATACTGAATGTAACCTTCAGTGTAGCTTTTTCTGCACCATGTCTGCAGCACTTTCTTCTTCTTCTTTTTTTTACAGTGCAAAAAACGTTTCTAAATTATCTTTCAAATTTTGCACATTGTATTTACATATGCAATATAAAATTAATTAAATACCTTTTCTTTTTTAAAGCAAGTTCCACCCTGGAGCTCCTTCGTGGGCACGCACCATTGCAATAAATTGAAATGAAATGATATAAAATAAAAATAGAATAGAATAAAATGATGAAAGAAATAGGTTATTTGGAGGCTAAAAGAGTAAAATGTGAATAAATATTTCATATAAATAAACGAGATGACAGAAAATAAGCAGAATATTGCAACTTAATTCTTATATTGTTCAAAATTCAGAAGGTCTTCATTTTACTATGTGAAGTGCTATGAGATGACATGTTATGAATTGGTGCAATATAAATAAAATTTAAATGAATTGATTAGCGAAAGCTTTTTATGACTGTATACCTTGTCACGTGACTTTACTTTTTATTATTGTCTTATTTTGCACTCCTGAATTTTGACTTGTTTTGCCTCTGATGTTTCCTCATTATATTAATTTATGATAGTGTTTCCTCAGTGTCTGCTCCATCAAATCCTTTATCTATAACATTATGTTTATGGGGTGGGGAATGTTGTTTTATTGCCTTTTTATTCCTTCTGTCAAGCACTTTGTCTTACAAAGCCTGTCATGTGTATGCCAAATGTCGTACCTCTAAAGTCTGATTGATTTATCGATATTGTGTATATTTGTATAAGCTTCCTTTAAAGGCTCAGTTAAATTTTAAAAAATGCCTTAATTATACATCATTAAATAAAAGTCCAAGTAACTGATCATAACTTTAACCAAGACTGTGCTTCACTTCAGTGAGACTTATTTTGAAAGCGGTAACACGACCAGATTCTTCCTCCTGCATCTGTGCCGCCTTGACTCTTCTACCTCGTCGCCGAGCAACAGCAGCTTTTGACAGCTAATTGGGATGTGACTGCTGCTGTTGACCAAAAATTGCTGCATTATGGGCTATTTTCAACTCAAAGGCCAACATTTACTGTGTAAGAACACAAACAATAAAATCGTTGAAAAACAGACAGAACTTGTAAGTTTTAAGAGTGAAATACAAAGATAAGCAGGGAAACTTGTGTTGGCTATGTGCCTACACCTTCATGAAAGGTGATTTTAGAAACATATTGGATTTTATGGCTTCAGAGTAAAGGCAGGAGAACAAGGCAACTCTTCATGTATTCTTCACACAGTAAACAGTCCCTGAGCACAACTTTAATACTGAGCGTGGTGTGGTTAGGATCTCGAAACAGTCGGTGCTTAATTCTGCATGCAAATCTTTAGATTTCAACCCCTAAAACTGCTCAATTTTCCAAGTTAGTTCAATGTAAAATTAATATCAAGTGCTTTAGGCAAAGTTCTTTCTATGCTGAGCCAATATCTCACATTAGTATCACAGTGCCAGCCAGCAGGGTAGCTACACAAGTAGTTCTCAGTGTTCTTTGGAATTACTCTGGAATTAATTAACCGTAATAGTTGTCGATGCTCATTTGAAGTTGTTTATTTATTTATTTTAACACTTTGTTTATTGGGTTTTCAGATAAGCCAGCAGAAACATTCACAAAAATTATATAGACAGAGGCATACACATGCAGACATTTGCGCCTATATCCGTTGAGTGTGTGTACATTCCTAAACCCACATGCATATGCAACCAAAAATAAAATTAAAAAAAGCAAGAACAAAAACAAAACAACAACAACAAATTAATTAATTTACAATAAATACACTAGAAAAGCAGTCAGAGAGTGCAGTACTCCGCCAAGGCTGCTCAGTTGGCGTATCATTTAATAAAAAATGACCTTGCGCTGAGCACAGGCGTGTGTTATGCATGTGCATGTTATGTATGGATACAAAATTGCGTGTAAATCACTCTTATAAAGGTCTGTTGATCAGTTCATCACTTTTGCCAAGCCTTTGCTTTGCTAGTGTTAAAATAACTGTTCCCTCCATGCTTTTATTTTGAAGGCATCTTTTTAATGTTATGGGCTTTTACTTTGTCACCATTCCAGCGGCACAGGAAGTGTTTATCTAAGAAGCGGTTTTTTGACATGACGAAGTCCGAAAATTCACATAAAGATGAAAGAAAACTGTTCCACACTGTTGCTGTCTAGCAAAGGATGTGCATAAACTTATAAGCACTGAGCTGGAATGGGGACAAGCTCTTATGGTGAAGAAATGAGTGAAGAAAAGGTGAATTTGTTTTCAAAATAAGGCTGATGGCTGAACTTAATTAAAGGCTTTGTGAAACACCAGGAGCTTCACCATTGTCTGGCTGGGGCTTGCTACATTGCGTGACCTAAATATGTAGCAGGCGGTTGGAATTGATGGGACTCTACAATTTCATCATTTGTTTCTTGTGTGATTTCCAACTGATAAACCACAATCAATTTGTAGTAGGATCGCAATCATGTGATCGTCAGCAGGTAACTAACAGTGTTCACGTCATGGTTACAGCGATGCAGCTGTATCTCGCAATGGGAAATCCTTAACAAAGCTGTAGATCCAGACTAAAAGCCGCATCACTGCCGAAATCTAATCACTTGGTCCTTTTGTCATTTCTGACCTTCCCTGAAAATTTCATCCAAATCCGTTACTCCGTTTTTAAGTAATGTTTCACACAGACAGACAGACGGATTCACAGACAAACGTACGGCGATCATCACATAACTCTGCCGTTCGTTGGCGGAGTAACTAAAGAAAAAAGGGCACGACAGAAAGAAAGAAGGGTAGTTTACATATCGGCCACATCAGAAATATTGTCCCTTACAGTACACCATCCAGCCGTATAACAGCGGTCCTATAGATCAAATTCCTCACCATAAGAACATATATACAAAAGAATAAATATAAATTTGAAAATCCAAACGTGAGAGCATATGTCATTCGGGAGCTGCAGGGAAATGGAGTCGTTTGACGTAACAGAAAAATGGAGCCCACATTACAAGAAATCTATTTATAGACCCTTTGAGTATATGTCTAACCTTTTCCAATTTTATACAACTTAAAATGGCCTAAATCTAGAGCGCAGGGGAGGAGGGTGCAGAGGACTTCCATTGTATCAAAATTAAACGTCTAGCCAACAGAGTAGTAAAGGCAAGTACATCTTTTTTAGTTTTAGTCAATTGCAATATGGGAGGGGAGATCCCAAACAGTGCAGTTAGAGGGTGGGGTTCAATCCGTGTGCCACTTATTTCTGATATTGGGTCAAAAATATTTGTCCAATAGACCATGATTGATGGGCAACACCAGAACGTATGAAGATGATTTGCCAGAGACTGGTTACATCTTATACAATTAGGTTTCACCTCTCGATACACTTTAGATAATCTTGCCTTGGTCCAGTGTACCCTATGAATAATTTTACATTCTAAGGGTTCACGGCGGGCACAAATAGAGGAATTCATTTGAATTTTTAATCACACGTTTATATAATAGTTATCTGGGTGATCAACTCTTGATGTAGTCCATAAGAAGAGATGCAAGACCCCAAATAAACAACTAATATTAATCCTAGTGACTCTGCTGTCTGTGTTGCTGATAAAATAACATTGAAAACTTTGTCTATGTTTGGCCTCATGACAGTTATCCATTAGGACATGACTCTTCCTCCCCCTCCTCTAGTCTTGCATGTGTCTTACTGCTTTGATCTTATTTCCAAAAATGCCAAAGTCCTGTAACTGATGCTGAATCACACAAAATGTGCCAAGTATAGTGAAGTCGATCTGAATGAAAGAGAGGATTCAAAAAGTAGGATACTTGTGTTTTTAATCAATGATGTCTTATTTTCAAGGGCTTTAATGCATGATTGGAATGATTGAAGAATAGATTTGGGACTAGTTTTTTCATTATTCTTACTTTTGAGATCCAGGGCTATTATAAAATTTGGAGCTTTTGCCTCAGATGTCCAACATCACTGCCTCAGACAGTAAACAGTCCCTGTGCTCCTTTTTAATACTGACAACAGGTTGTTGACTCACACGTGTGTTATTTAGATTATCCCTCAACCTGCCACAGCAAGAAATCCCTGTACAGACCATCTCCCCCACTCTGTGCTGAGCAGAATAATAGCTTTAATTAAAGAGGTGTGTTTGGATGCAATTGGATAAACAGTGAAATATTCTAATAAATAAGAGATGTTTTGCAGTTTACTGAATCATTTATGTGCCTCTATTTTCTGAAAACATTGCTCAGCAAAATGAAAAAGAAGGCAGACCTCTGTCCATCTTATTTCTTTTCAGTTCATGTAGAGGATGAAGTGAGTTTTGTAGTCTGACACTTGAGTCCGTCACTTAGTCCTCCCGTGATGTTACAGAAAAATGCTGCAATGCAGGTTTTCATTCCCAAACAGCTAAAATCCTCTTCAACCTCATCACACACAAAGACTCACTTCTGCTTAGTCACTCCAGGACTCGTCTTTGTTGCAGTGACACTTAACCACCCCTGATGACACGATGTTATTCTTCCCGAACACATGGGGTGATATGACAGCACCGACGGCCACTTTGAGGCGTCAAGAAGTCGTGTCTAAGTGTCAGACAGAGCCGGGCAGGAGGCCTGAGAGGAGGACAGACAGACAGGTAGAGACAGACAGCAACAGAATGACCGAGGAGTCTGCACAGCAACTGGTGATGCAGCAGATTGCTGCGTCATTACTTGGCATTTTCTGATATGAATGTTTTCTTGTGAATTTAAACTTTGTCATAAAGCATCTAAAGTCAGGCTGTACTACAAGGTGTTTCTAAAGCCTGGACACATAGGAAATTTCATTAACTATATATTTTTTTGCCTCCACAAATTAAATCTGGCTTTGTCAAAAGAAGAAAGAGTTGAACTGGTACATCTCAGTGGACGTGAAGAATGGACATATAAAAAGATAACAGATGAATTTAATTTACATCATCCAAGGAGGATTCCACTTGGCAACGGTGGTGAAGGTGGTTAAAAAGTTTAAAGAAATGGCCAGTGTCATGGACGAACCCTGTTCTGGATGACCAAATGTATTAGCCAAAACTGAAGAATTAGTCATGGCAAAAATTTATGCTAGCCCCAAAAAACACTTCCCTAACCCTGTCTTTCAATGTGTCCATCCTTCACATCCACTGAGAAGTATCAGTTACTCTTCCTTCTTTTGACAAAGCCATCTTTAATCTGTGGAGACACAGTTTACATGACAAGAGCTTCTGCTGTCAAGAAGGTTACTTTAGAGCATCTTTAACACAAAATAAGGAATATAAACTGGGCTTGCAGAATTGGAAAGACATGGAAGTTTACCAGAGTTTACAAAGTTTAATGAAACGAGTGCCTGCTGCCCAGGAACTGAAAAAGACCCCTGAAAATAGCCACTGTTTATCCTATCAGCTTCAAACTCAACACTGCACTTCCTTGGATCCCTACAAATACAGATGCAACGTCTGAAGTAAATCTGATGTAGGCTTAAAGAAATATGTGAAGAACGGACACACACACACACACACACACACACACACACACACACACACACACACACACACACACACACACAGAATTATAGTTAGAGTAAGTATGTATACAGTTAAATATAATAACTGTGGTTGAAGCTAGAATATGAATAAGTTTTTATAAACTGTGCAGATGCTAACATGGAATTAGAACAGCCAGATGGATATTGAACTGCCACACCTTCGAATTAATTCCATTATGTAGCTGTTACATAATTGCAATGCAGGTTCTAAGAATAAGACAAACAACAAAACATTAGCAGTGGAGTGTAATGACCAAAAATAACATTTATTAATTGTATAGATTAGTAGATTAAATATTTATCACGTAAATGTAACTTTATGTGACATTTCGCAGTCCCAAATACTTCGAGTTTTTCTTCTATCTACAGTACATGAAAATGTGTTTTTCTATTATCTCCACGCAGGAATTGAGTGAAACCTTGGATGCAAACAGGAAATTTGGGTAACACTTCTTTTAAACATTTTTACTATATTATAGTACTCTGTATTTGTACTATATTGCATCTTTTAAACTACTAGAGAGTTGAGGGAAGCATCTGGGTAATAATTCTCCACAGGTTATTCAGTTGGGGCAACACCTTTCACATTATACCTGCCTAGTGAATGTTCATCTTGAAACATTGACTAGTGCAGCTTTAAGTGGATGAAGCTAATTGTTGTTTTGATTTTCAGTCAGATGCTATTGCTGTAATAACACAGCGACAGTTACTGTTTTGGAGTTGTTATTCACTATATAACGGGGATGTTTGTCAGGGGGAAATACATTTTTTTAAAAATAGCCAAGGCAATTTTGAAATACAATAAATGTCTATCCGTATCACTAGGCCAGAGTGAGGGACAGAAATTGCCATTTTTACTTCTGCCTAATCAAAACTGTAATTTACACGTTAGTACGTTACATCCTTTTAACAATAAATCAGTGAACAATGCTGTTGTTAGACCTGTCACAGTAGTTCTAGGAATCCTCTTTAATGAATGTATCGGCATTTAAAATTGAAAAGCTTGGAGCTTGTCCAGCTTTTTTGTTTAAATAAGCTGGACAATTCAAAACAAACTGTGTGATTTGGTATTATTCATATTTACAGTGTGACCTGATAAAAATAAAAAATAAAAATAAAGGTAGAAGTAGTTTCAGCTAAAGAAACAACACATGTTGCAGTACATCCAAATGCTGTTCGTCTTTCTGTCCGTCTTCCAGCTGATACTCTCATCCAAAGTACAGCCACTCAGATGGAGAGTTACCAGCTCTAAAACAGAACAACATAACATTTTTATTCTTGTAACAAGGGAGAGCAACAAACATGAAATGAGGTGTTAAACCAGCAGGTGGAGCCATTACCTTTAACATATGTAAAGTAGGAAAGAAAGGTTGAGGCTGGTAGCTAACAGCATGTAATTTCACATTCATCAATGTTTTTCAAATTTTATTTTACTTTATTTTACTGTCAGTTTCACAACCAAGCCACTTAGATGTATGTGACCTTTTCTTCTCTCAAGACATCACATATCAGAGTAACACCACCCAGCATCTCAACTCTGATACTAAAACACAGTAACTTTAAGGAACGATGCCATATTATTATCTTTCATGTATGCATTGTATGCTTTACCTGTGGATACTATAATCCTTGATCTGTGGAGAACAACATTTCAGCTGTTATTTTGTCTTTAGAAGTCTGATGTGTTTAACCTGTGTTGTTGTATTGGATCAAAGACCAAAATTCAATTGCAAAAGAAATTAGAAAAGAACAGAAAAGAAAAGTCCTTAGGCCTTGGCGAAGAAACATGAACAAAGCTCTAAAGAACATTTTCCAGATTCATTGAAGTTTTTTTTTTTCTTCTTTAAACGGCAAAAAAAAAATGGTGCTGCTGGCACTGACTGTTTCTGTGGAATATTCTCCTCCTAGACCCCCATAGCATGTCAAATATACAGTAATTAATAAATCATTATAAAATATAAATATCTTTCTTTAAGAGCAGGGACATACATAAGCAGTGAACAGAGCAGAAACAAATGCATTTATTTCTTAAAAGAAAGAGTATTTGAATATGTATGTGTGTGTGTGTGTGTGTGAGTGTATGTATGTGTATATATATATATATATATATATATATATATATATATATATATATATATATATATATATATATATATATATATATATATATATATATATATATGCCGTATTTGTTTGCATATTTGTTTTTCCACTAACTTCTTTTTAATTCAATTTAGGGGAAATATAGGGGGTTATATTTGTAGTGTAAATGAGATCCAGTGAGTGTTTAATATATGAAAAACATTATGAAACAACATGAATTAAAATATGACATGAAACATGAAATTTTGGGGAAAAAAAATTCTATAATAAAATGCAATAATCAAAGTAATTTGAAAATGCACACTTGAGATTTTTAATTACTTTACAGTTAATTTATACCTTTAACACATTTTTCATATAATTATTTCGTAATGTTATTTTAAAATTACATTTTTCCTAGGAGTAACTGTAATTACTGTGAAAAACTGAAGTGAGTTGGTGTACTAGAAGCACATCATGAAATCTAGATAAAAAGTAATTTATCTTATCTTTGAGTAAATTTGGCAGTGTCACATTGTCCTTGAAAACTCCTCCTGATGCTTATCAGCGGTTGGCAGTTATTCCAAAACTTGTAATGCTACTTGATCAAATGGGCTACATTGTCCCCAGATGTATTAGTTCAGTATCATTAATTCTAAACGATTGGCTTAATACCCTTTTAAGTCAGTTCAATACTATTCAAGTCCCCTGTCTAATAAAATGTGGTCACAGCAATAGTTAGGGCAGAGCCACCCTAAGTGCTGCGCTGGTCGTTTCTGTGATCTGGACAGATCAATGTTGTGATAATGCTTTAATCAATAAGCTCCAAAGCCCTCAGGCCAGCAAAATAAAACAGAGCTACGGCTACAATATGAGATAGCACGCAGTGTCTGCTGCTTGTACTGTTAATTCCCCGGAGCCAATGGTTTTAGGTGCATCAGCTGCTGTATCGTAAAAATGCTCCACAATTCTTGAAGTGTATTAAAGGGGGAAGTCGAATGCAAATGAAAATCCACAGTGTTGTGCAGGTGAAAGGTGTGAGCCCCTCAACTTATCCTTCCTCTATTCTGATTCAAAACTGAAGGCAAAGCAAAAAAATCCAAGCCTCCTGTGCTTTGGAGATTTCTGACCAGAGTTCCAAAGAATGTTTTCTTGTCCGTCCCTTGTAAGAGATACAGTGCAGATTTATTATTTAATGTCTAAGTGAAAACAGATCTCTACGAAGTAATGCCAATTAATTAAAAGATACAAAATGTACAGTAAGTGATTGCATAAGTATCCATCGCATTTAATATGACTCACCTAATTTAACACAGGTGCAGCCAGTTGGTGCTACAACTCACACAATTAGTATGAAGGAGATTATGCAGTGAATGCATCTTAAGTGATTGTAGTATAAAGACACCTGTATCTGGAAGGTCCATTCACTGTTGAATCACTATTTCTGGATATAACGACACCATGAAGACAAAACAACACTCCAAGCAGCTCTGTAGAAAGATTACTGAAAAGTATAAGTCAGGAAAAATGCAAAAAAGAGCAGACCATCCTCAAAAACTGAGTGACCTAGTGACTGAGGCCACAAAGACACCTATGACTCCATCCCCTCAAACAAATCAAAAGTAAACAGTCCTGCTGTGTCACTACTGCACAGGATAGTTTGTTCTCTATGGCTGACTTCAAGTTATTCCTTTGTGGTTTTTGACTGAGCATCACCTTGTTCTTAATGAATGCCAGAGTCTTGAATGTCTTGTCGTCCATGTGGTCAACCCTTTATAATGTCATCAAACAAGGACTTTATGAGAGATTTTTTTTTAGTGGACATGGAGACACCAGAGTGAAGCCCCATTCATTTAAGATTTATATCTAAAAAAATACTCCTGCCTAATGAGCCTGAACCGCATACTGGCGCTGCAGCAGAAGAAGTTCACACAATCTAAAATGTCAAACACTTTATTTACCTAAAGCGAGGCAGGAACTCTGACAGGACATTTAATTTAGACTCCCCAGATGTTCTTTTAATAAAAATGATGAACTTGGTATTTGCGTTTTGTTTGCCAGGCCTGCCAACTGGGTCTTCAGATCGTGACGTTTTAAAATTACAAAGCAGAAAATAAGACACATGCACTCAATTTGGCCATTAGCACAACAGGAAGACGTTCATGACACGCATGCAGACACACACACAGACACACATACACACACGCACGCGCACACAGTCATTCCTCCAAACCTTCCAGAAGATTTGCATGTAATTAGACGGGGTGCGAGGATACAGTGGCAATCAAATACAGAGCCTGGGCCTGCAAGATAAGCCAATATCCAGCCACCTTGCTGCCTTTCCATTCATAGCCGAGCACCACGAGCTGCAGTAAACTCCAGCTGGAGACGGAGATAGACAACGTATTTGTACGCAAGTGATTATATGTAGCACGTGTGTACAAAGGTTTGGGTCATTAGATTTTCAAGGGCTAACACTCAAGATAGTTATTTTTGTTGGAATTAATTTCATGGGTTGTTATGATAGCAAAAAAAAATGTGTTTTCCTATTCTCATTCTATATTACTTGTAAATGTCATGAGATTTAATAATCACGACTGGTTACCAAAACAAGGAACAAGTAAAGTTTTAGCTCTAAGAATGCCATTGGTCCACTATCTTTATGCAGTAGCTGCTAGCTGCTATAGTAATGCTGTGCTGATGTTTAAAGTCATGTATAGATAACCATAAATTTCAGCAAACTAATGCTAGAGAGTTGTGAACAATTATGCAAAACACCCACATGGAAGTTATTTCTGCTAAAGGTGCAGTGCTAATTTTTAAGGTAAATGGTGTTCTTACTTTTTGTAGTTGCATCTATTGATACTTTTGCTGAATGAATTATTCAAAAAGCTAAGTTACCGTATCAAGTTGTGCAAGTATACCACATATGTCTGGCCAAATGTGACCAAAAACACCAACAAAAAAGCAATGTCCATGTTCTGATATGATTGTATGCCTGCAGTAGAACACTGATGCACATTTTGCATGTGTTTGCACCTTTATATGTGTTTACAATGTTCTATATCTGTGCACGTGTAGCTGCCTACAACAGATGTGTCTCTGAATGTGCTGGTTATCAGCTGTCAAACACAGTCACTGCAGGAAACAATTAATCCACAACACAAAAGCAGGTAAATCCCAACCAACAAAGCGTTAGCATGCAGAGCGAATAAGTGACACCAGCAGGAGGTGGAGGCTCACACATACTAATAGTGCATGTGGAAACAATTTCCCCAGCCTGCCCGTTGCTATTGTTCCACAGCAAGAACTATTACCACAAATAACAGCATTTGTGTCTACACATACAAGGAATGGATAAAAAAAAAATGGCACTCACTGTGTGGAAATTGATATGCAGATTATATAGTGTGGTAGAGCAAATCAAGTCACCGCAGTCTGTCTTGAATAATGATTTCATTGGAGCCTCATAACAATGGGATTGCAAATGTGGTCATCTATTGCACATAAATACAATACAATAGAATACAGTACAATATCTTTGTTTATCCCCAAAGGGAAATTCAGTTGCCTGGGTTCTCATCTGTTTACTTTAGAATTAAATAATCTAATTGCTGATGGTAAGAAAGATTTTCTGAATCTTTCTGTCCTGCAGCACAGGGATAGGAGCCGTCCACCACTGATGTTTCGTTGCTCACTGAGGCAGATATGAAGTTGATGATCCAGATTTGTCAGAATGGCCTCCATCTTGCTCAGTGCCTGCCTCTCCACCTCATCCTCCAATGAGTTCAATCTGATTCCAACCACAGAGCCAGCATTTTAACCAGTTTGTTCAAACGCCTTGCATCCTTGTTTTTTATACTGCCTTCCCAGCAGACTGCAGCATAAAACAAGACACTTGCTACCACAGACTGATAAAACATCTGCAGCATCTTACTGCAGATGTCTAACGATCCAAGTCTTCTGAGGCAAAAGAGTCGGCTCTGGCCATTTTTGTACATTAAGTCTATGTTTTTAGACCAGTCCAACTTATTATCAACATATTACAGTGTGAACAGGAATAGAGTCAGGACTGTTCCTTGTGGATCCCCAGTACTGCCCATTAATGTCCCAGAAACACAGTTCCCCAGTCTGACAAACTGTGGCCTTCCTGTCAGGTAATCTATGAGCCAAGAAACACAGGAAGGATCCACTCCCATCTCTGTGAGCTTGTCTTTGAGTATGGTGGGTTGGATGGAGTTGAATACGTTTGAAAAATCAAAGAACATGATTCTCACATAAACTCCAGGTTCCTCCAGATGAGACAGGGGATGGTGAAGCATGAAGAGGATGGCATCATCCACTCCAATGTGTTCTTTGTATGCAAACTGCAGGGAATCGAGTTTGTCTTTGACCTCAAACCTCAGTAGGTGTAGAATCAGCCGATATAAATAAATAGGGTTAAATAGATATAAATAGGGCTGAAAGCACAGAGGATGATCCGTTTCCTGGTGAAGCTTCTACAACTTGAATGTTTCTATCATCCCTGATAACTAACGCATCAACTGAATCCAACAGACCCAATGTTATGGCCTCTGCATCTAATGTCACGTATTGGCAGGTTCTCCTTCTCTTTCTCTCTCCAGGTGGGCGTGAGCTTGGTGTGTGGCGCTGTGAGGAGGTGCTGCTCATTGGTAATCAATGGCAGGTGGGAGCAATCAGCAACTACCACCTTCTCTTCACCATATAAGTGGGGCACTGCCATCACTTGTCGCCGGACCGTTGTACAACCCAGTTAGTGGTTTCGCTCCTGGTTCTTTGTCCAGCTCCTCAGCCTACTGTCGTACTAACCCTGTTTTCCTGTTTCCCAGTTCGGATCCTGCCTGCGGTTCAGCTCCATTCACTGCCGTCCTCCTATTCTGGATTACGTCTGGTACGTCTTTCTGCCACTCACCTCCGCAGCTCCTGCTCGACTCTGCTACCACTCCAGCCATACACCACCTCCTCCACCTGGACCCACTTAATCGCCGGCTCTGTTCCCTTGCAGTCGGTTCCCTGCTCTTCTGGATACCCAGTCGTAGTTTAGTTTCTGAGTTTATTAGTAATTCTAGTTTTGTGTTAGCTTCAGCTGTCTTGTGACTTCCTGTTTATGGTATTTTCTGATTCCGTGACAATACATCTTAGTTTATTGTTTCTTGTTGTTTCTGGTCATATTCTGGCGTAGTCAGTTTTTGCTCGCGTAATTATTTAGTCTTTACTGCCACTGTGTTACTAGGTTGCTAGCTTTGAAATGGTTGTTTTTGAACACTATTGTATAGATAGTGGAAGGGGAGGAAGAAGTCGTGTGAAATGTGCAGCAATTGGAAGGCTTATACCCACAGTATACATCTGATGAGTCACACTAGATAGTTGATGATTATAAGTGTGCGATTTGATTATTGGAATAATGACAACATTGGACATTGTTGAACTCAGTTCAAATAAAGCCATACTAAAATATCTAAAAATAACATCCAATCTATATTTGTTCTAATATCAAGATTTGTCAGATTAAGATTTAATAAGATTCCAAGAGAATCAGTAGTGTAGTGAAAGTAAATGAAAACTCAGTTGCGGCAGCAGTGGTTGGGAAGTATAGAAATAACCATGCAACCAATAAAGTTGATACATTTGCCATCCTTGAAAAATAATAACTTGCAGTTTTTACATTAAAAAACAGATGCTACTTGAGTACATCTGTTTTTTATATGAGTATCAATAGAAACAGCTGTCTGTTGTGCTCACACAGCGTGAAAGTAATTTGACTCACTAGATACAGAATGTAGGTATAAGCCTGCCATTGGCCGCTCATTTCAGGCGGCTTTGTCCTTCCCTTTCACCATCTGTTTGTTACCGTTTTCTTTGCTACCGGAAACAACAAAAACAACCTCCAATTAGCAAACTACCCTACCAAAAATTTCAAGTTCTGCCAAGGTTTTGGATGATGCAGCAAGTCAACCCTTCTAGTGCTTTTTGGCAAATTATCCACTTTAGTCAAAGTGCTCGCCTCCCTCTGCGCAAATGTTCCACCCCAACAATCCCTCATCACTATTTTGAGGGAGGGAGCATGAATCCATATCCTTCACTCTGCCCATGACAGCTATGACTGGTTTAAAGAAATACAAACAAATCACAGTGTTATTTCCTCCTATAGCAGAATGATAGTGAGGTGCAGCCATTATGTTCTAAAGAATGGCCTTACAATGCAAGAACAGCGTGATAACAGACTGCATGAAAAGGGCTTTGTCCAAGAAGAAAACTGACATTGCACACCAAATGGCAGAAAACTGCACAATGTTTGTCAGACAACCTGAATAGAAACCTTAACCAAAATAATCAGATGGAGTCCAGCATGTCTGGCACACAGCTGAACAGATTTACCACAGTGACTACATAGTCCTGACAGTGAAGCATGAAGGTAGGAGGGTGATGATACAGAGTAATATAAGTGCAAGAAGTGTAGGGGAGATAGCACTATGAATGAAAGTTTATATCCAAATACTGAATGAAAAATTACCCTCAGTCTCAAGAAGCTTGGCAGAGGGGAATGTTCCATTATAACGGTGATTTGAAACAGCAACCCTACAATAATCACACACAGTGCTTCGAGGAAAAAATATGGGAAATGCTACTAAGACAAGCTGAAATAATGATAATATACTGTGGTGGATTAACACACCTTTGTTTTGTACCTTCATTACAAATCTCCAACCTATTCCATAGCGCTTTCAAAACTCTGTTAATGGCTCTAACTAGGGATGTGTGCGATGAGTGGATCAAATGTTAATACACAGATTAATTGGAATCAAAAATACCAATCAGTTCAACTAAATATTAATACTTTAATAATGTTCAATGTCAGTTTACTGGTGCATGTCAAGTGTTACTCAGCTATCTGGCAGACAGCAGCCCACTTCTTAACACACAAACGCCTGGATGCTGTAAATCGAAGGTAGAAGTTTGGACAGATGGTATCTCAGGTTTGGCAAATTTTGATTTACAAAGTGAAAATAGGGTTGGATGTAGGCTATGTTGAAATAAAATTGAATATAATGACTCGACTGGAGGAATGTGTAACGGCATTCAACAGAGGAATGTAGGCTCTAACTTGTAAGGTTTTATTTTAACTTTTAAATGTATCTCTAAGACACAAGAGACCTTGATAAAACAACATTTGACACCCTGAGAATGAGAATGGGATGAAATGAGTTGTTTAAATTGTCCTAATTTTTTTATTTTGTAAAGCAAATATTCTTCAATCAGTGTCATTTGGTGCTTATTGAGAAACCACAACTTTTGCTACATCTTCATTTAAGTCCCTGCTGTGTTTAAATGACAGCAGTGTAAAGCAGCCCTACTGGACCATGCTCTCTGTATGCTTTAACCATATGACCCCCCATGCTGATCATATCCATTAAATTTACTCAATGATCTCTGCTTCAGTTTGTTTCACCATCTATCCCAGGGAATATGTCAGTACATATCGCCAAGATAAATGAGGCTTCTACAGTACAGCATTTTCATTTTCAGAAGCACCCTTTGCAAATTTGCCAGGAAGGAAAATGAGACTTGATATGATATAGCCTGGTCTATATCATGTTGGTGTCTTGACATTTCCGGCAATAAGAGGAAAAATTAGGATCAATCTTATTTTTAAGAACAGGCGTTACATGGATCCGGTGCAAAATTTTGAACTGAATTGACTTGATTCGATTACAAATGGAGATTTTAGCAGCCTTTTTCCATATTTTACACCAAACATCAGGATCTATTTGAATGTCCAAATCCCTTTCCCAAGCCAATTTTACAGATACTTAAGCAGAGGGAAAGACAGAAGTTATAGCTTTGTAAAATACAGACGTTGATTTTTTACGTGTGTACAGAGTATATTCTCTATATGAGACAAATCGCCTTTTGTTAAAGTTGTATCTTTGGTAATAAAGTGTCTGAATTGAAGGTATCTAAAAAAAATCTGATCTCTGCAAATCAAATTTTTGCTGCACCTGAGTAAAGGATAACAAGCCCTGATTTTCAAATAGATCCCCTAATTTTGTAAGGCCCTTTTCAGAGCAGATTTTATAGCCCTGATCCTTGCAGCCAGGCAGAAAATCTGGATTGTCTAAAACTGGGGTGAGAGGGGATGTATTACAATTGCTCTCCAATTTACAAACCATTTTCCAAGCCTTGACAGTATTTAGAGAAATTGGATTAGTACATAATTCTTTGACATCACTTTTCACAAAGAGAAGGTTCCAAAGAGGACAAATGCATTGAGAGGATTCAATATCTATCCACACCGAAGCGGCATTATTCCTAAACCATTGTGTTATTAAGTTCAGGTGCACAGCTAACTGATATTGTCTGAAGTTGGGCATGTCCAGACTGCCATCAGAACAAGGTCTTTGGAGTTTAGACATTTTTAACCTAGGTTTTCTTTTACTCCAGATGAAAGAGCTCAGCCATCCTTCAAGCAATTTAATGACTTTGTTGGTCAGTAATAGTGGTATCATTTGGATAGGGTAAAGTAATCTGGGTAAAATACACATTTTTATAAGGGCAATCCTACCGAGCCAGGACAAAGGCAAAGAAGCCCACCGGTCTAAATCTGCTTTTATGGCATCCAGGAGAGGCGGATAGTAAGCTTTATACAACAACTCAAATGAGGGTGTTACCGAAATACCCAGATAGACAAATCCAGAAGGAGACCAGCGAAAAGGAAACAGCTCAGGAACAGACACCAAGGACCCAAGTGGCATGGCTTCTGATTTAGAGAAATTAATCCTATAGCCGGAAAATCCACTAAACAATGCAATGGTGTTTGTTCTGTCCTCGCTAAGTGTTGTCCCCATGAACGTTTACTCAGCTATACAGACAGCTAAACACTCTCCTAATCAAACTCCAAGGAACAGGCCATGTATTGAGTTGGGTAGTTTAATCAGTATAAAGTGTGAAACTACAAACAAAACCAGAGATAAACAAAACATTGCATCAGTATAACGCATATAAACAGACCTCGTGTTCACAAAACACCAAAATAATATTTTTTAACTTAATGAATCTGCAAACAAACATCTCCTACAAACATACTAATTAAGAGGCATACACAATCAAAAGCATCACAAAGAACGTGGCCTATAAATGAAATCAACTGATATCTTAGATGACCTATTTGCAAATGACATTTCAAACTAATAATAATACAAGCATGTTGCTTTCATAATAAGAAACAAACAGAACTTACAGATGATGCTGTTTTCAAACTGTGAAGGTGTGGATGGTAACAGATGCAAAACAGGTGCAACTGCCACTGACTGGCTTTTAAAGGCAAGAAAGGAGATTAGAAGGAAGTGACCTCATGAGCATGACCTCACTTCCTCTTTTCCTCAGGTAACAAAAATGAATGAATATACAAAACAACCACTAGGGCGCAATAACACCAAACAGAACAGATCTGACTCCATCACAGTGTTTGTTAGGGCCAAAATAGATGATTGAGGATGAGACAGGAAAAATCAGCACATCATCCTCATAAGGGAGATTTTGTGTTCTCTCTCATTTACTAAGATGCCAGATATGACTTTGTTCTGCCTAATCGCTTGAGCTAATGGCTCAATGGCAACATTAAAGAGCAGAGGACTCAAAGCATCTCCCCGTCTATTACCTCGGAAAAGAGGGAAGTTACTGGATCTAAGCCCATTAGTTATGACAGACGCAGTAGGAGAATTATACAAAATATGAATCCACCTGAGGAAGGTGTCCCCACAGCCAAATTTACCCAGAACATAAAATAAATACGGCCACTCTACGCGATCAAACGCTTTTTCAGCGTCGAGAGAAATCACCAAGGTAGGGTCCTTGGAGTCGTGGAATAACTGAATAATATTAAGCAGTCATCTCATATTGTCGCTGGAGTGCCGACCCTTGATAAAAACCAGTCTGATCGTTAGAAATAATATCCGGGAGCACTTTTTCTAACCGCAAAGCCAGAATTTTTGAAAGTAATTTTTGATCTGAATTGAGCAAAGCAATAGGCCTATAGGAAGCACAATTTTCAGGGTCTTTTCCTTTCTTAAGAATAAGCGAAATATTAGCCTCTCTCGAGGAGGGAGGGAGGAAGGATACCGGTAGAAAATGAATGATTTAACATGGCTAACATGGGGTCTATGATGGTATCACCAAACACCTTATAAAATTCATACCCAAAACCGTCTGGCCCCGGGGCTTTTCCTGACGGCATAGATTTCAATGCTAAGAAAGCCTCTTCTCTGGTAATTGGGGCATTAAGACATTGTCTCTGAGCTTCAGTGATCTGTGGAAGAGTGATATCAGAAAAAATACTGTGCATGAGATCTAAAGCATTATGTGGTTGTTCTGACTTGTATAAGTTTGAATAAAAAGTTGCAAATTCTGCATTAATAGATTTTGTGTCTAAATATCTACAACCATTCGGACCTACCACAGAAACTATGTTCTGAGCGGCTGACCGTTTTTTGACAAGATTTGCAAGATATTTACCCGGTTTATCTCCAGATTCATATAGCTTCTGCCTAGCAAACTTTAGTGAATATTCTGCTTTCTGAATTAGCAGAGTATTCAAAGCTACTCTGGTAGCAGAGATCGCCTTAAGTAGTTCAGGATCGGGAGTAGAAGAATATTTCTCTCCATTTCAACTAAAGCACACTGTAGATGTTCCACATGTTCCATCCTTTGACGCCTCCTGGATGCCACATAAGAGATAATCAATCCCCTACAATAGGCCTTACAGGTTTCCCAGAGAATACAAGGATTTTCTACAGACACCGAATTAATACTGAAGAAGATCTTCAGTTCAGAGGTCGGATAAGAAATAAAACGGTCATCTTTGAGACAGGAATCATTTTAATGATTTGGTGTATAGGCCACTTTGCTATTGAGTCATCCTACTATTACCATTTCTACTGAGCAATTTTGGCTCCAATTTCATCATATTTTGTCTCAAGGACTCTTAATAGAACAGTTTCAGTGGTTTCACTGCAGAACCAAATAACCTCAGTGAATCCTAACGTGACCAGCACCTAATCCCATACGCACATCAGTAAGGTAATATATGATCCAAAGATGGTCACCATTCTCTCTGACTCCCTTGTCGTCATCTGTGAAAGGCACTGAATATTGACTCCCACTAGCAATGTCTGCACCATTAAAACATTATCAATCACTTTAGTTTGATCAATACAGTCTGTGTGCTCATCACTGCCATGGTGAATGAGGGCTTAATGGTGATTGCAAACATATCTTTGGAGCTTCAGCTGATTACTAATTCAGGCTGAGATACAACACAGAGCAGTCAATTGTTAATCCTGTAATTTCATTTGATGCCACAGCCCCCTCATGATAACCACCATTTAGCTTAATTTGATTCAGGATACAGCTTTGCGTCCTGAGGAAGCTAAAGGCAAATTTGAACATGTAAAATACAACCCAGCCATCCACCAAAGCAAGTGTTCATTAGTGTTCAAACTTCCCAGAAGTAATTTTCAGTCTCACCACTAGATGGGAGTCTTTAGCTTCTTTCCTCTTATGCTTCATGATTTATCATAACATTTTCTCTTGTTGCCGCCTATCAGCTGTCTCCAGTGGGGATCTTTCCAGCATGGCTGACATAAAGAGACAAAATGCCACTTGTTACTGCAGATGTAGATACAGAGTTCTGGATGAGTACTGCACTCTGCTACAGGCACATGTTGCAGAAAAGCCCATACAGGATTACCTCGTTCCTGTATGTTCAAAATGAATCACCAGTCAATATACTTCCGTCTGAAGCTGCAGTTCTTCATCCTCTTTGGCTCTTGCTCCCTCTATTAAACTGATGCCAAATAGTTCCCTATACTACTGCAGGCAAGGACATGCTGAGCTGTGACCTCTGACACCACAGCAGGATTTTTATTTTTCCTTTTCAGTTTATTTTTGCTTTACTTTTTCAGGAAAGTAAATATGCTCAGAAGCTGGAAAAAAAACATTATTTTACCAAAGAGAAAGCTCTTCAGTACCAGACTTTATGTAAAGACAGTACTACAGTTTACAAGCAACAGCTAACTGATTGCCAACCCTTTAAGCAAAAACCTGTGAATTACTGTTCTATTAGGGCCAACCACAAATAGAACCCCAGTGCCAAGGCTGGGATCAGACCGTTATTGGACAGAGTGAACAACCGAACCCATCACCTGAACCACAGCTGCCAGGACTTTAATCTGGTCTGAGGAAACAAATAGAGAGCGCTGCACTGGGTCAAGAACAGAAGCACTGGTAGAATAAGAGCAAGACAATAAAAAATCAGGAGCTGTACAAGCATAGTTCAGGTTTTATAAATGTTTTAACATAGGCTTGTCATATTTAACCTCAAAATATCTACTTAATATTGGAGTGTTGACCAAGGACATGTGGAACAGACATTATTTTTATCATCTAGACTAATCTGGTCTATTTTGATAAGAATCACAAATGACTCATGAAGAGGGTGAGGATATGATAGATAATGTTAAGCTAATCATTATCTACTGATTTACTTCTAAAACATCTTCCTGCCAGTTTTTCAGTAAATTTTCATTATCTGACATATCACAAATATGTTTTAAATCAACATCTTTACCATTTTTCCTGTATTGCTTCAATGTCACTCCATTGCCATCAAACAATCATATATTATATGGGGCAGGACTCCCACCCTGGTATCGCAGGAAATGAAGGAGAAACTTTAAACATGTTATCAAGGGTCGTATTTTTACCTAAACCATGCTGTATTGCTAGACCTTGACCATAAACGATCATTCATTTACCAAGCTTTAACCTCTGTCAAAGTGTCAACCAAAGCTTGATATTACCTCAACTAACACTCACCAACAGTGAGTAAAAATCAAAACTATACACCAAGCGAAATGAAAACTTAACAGTAAGAAAAATGGTTTCACATGGGATGCAAGCCCCAGTCTCCTGGAAGAGGCTCCTATTGCTAATTTATGCCTTCATCCTTCCGTTGTACCTGCTCATCCAAACCTTCTTTCAACTTTGAAGCCTTTCCTTCAACATCTCAGGTGAGAAATACATTTGAATTAGCACAAATTAGAATGCAGTTCAGTTGTGTAGGGGAAAAAATTGTGAAGACAGAATTGCAACTACCACAGCTTGAGGCTGAAGCCATTGCAGAAGTACCTTACAGTGCAATGCCACCAGCGGATCCAACAAAATCCCTTTAGGCAAGTTTACTGGCTGTTGTCTATTACAGCACCTGGTACATTAGCACAATGTGGCTAAAACTAACAGTTGCCTATATGTGGACCAGTTGGTGTTTCTAGCTGCTAGCATCCCATTTGGTAGGATGTGTTTCCAATGGCAATACTACTCACTCCTTATGAAAAAGGTGCCACCAACGAAGCTGCAATTCTGGACTTTAAATCAATTAGAATGCAAACCAGTGAGTGATGTGACACCAGCCTACATCCATTGTCAAGTCCACCTCTCTTTCCCTCTAAAGGACGCGAGGACAACTCAATTTAAATTTCCAACTTAAACTTGTATTTTCCTTCTAGTTGGTTGGTCATAGTATTTCAATAGGTTGTAAACCTTTAAAGACAGAGAAACAACATTCATACCATCAAACACAGAACCAAAACGTTGACTTATTAGTCACTTAACCATTTAAATCAACCAATCATACAGTGAGCAGTTAACATAAACTTGGCCATATCAAGAAACATTTCAAATCACCAAGAAAGCAAATAAACATTTCACCAACCATTGGCGTCTTTGGACTGAATCCATGAGTGGACTTGGATCTTCTTGTTCTTTCCTCGTGTCTCTCTTCTGAAGATTGTTTGCCTGACTGACTGAGGTTCCCCCAGTCCTTCCCAGGTGCTCTAAATCAGTGCTCACTGGTCAGGTGTCAAGCACCAGGTGTCAGGTACCTCCTTGCTGCTACCAGTGCATTCTGGGAAGTGTAGTTTTTAGGTCCCATGTCCTGAGATTCAGCTCAACATCCATCTTCATATATACTAATGCAGTGCCCAATGTCAGTATAAACAAAGGGAAACACAGAGCTTGCAGACTGAGATTTAATCTCAAATTTTGCATCTGATCTATTACATCATGCATCTGCTTTCCATGATTTTGCCTTGCGACACAGGCTCCACTGAGGAGCACAAAAATGAACCTCTAAAATTGACACAGCTCATTTTTATCTAGATTTAACTTCACACTGCACTTTCTCTGGTCCCCAACAATACACCTGCCAAGGTTAAAGCACATCAGACGTACAGTTGTTTAGACAGACACACAGACAATGATTTCTTTAATCACAGCTAAGATTGTTTTGCTTTCCCTTCAAAAGTCAGCACTGTCATGAGCACGAACAAGATCTGCTTATCCCTTACACATTTAATATGATATTAGATCCTTATGTTTTCCTTATACTATATTAGCATCAAATGATGTAATGCTTTATTAGAAAGACCCCAACAAATATGGAAACCCAAACTTAAGCATTATGATGCACTTAAACTTTTCCATTCACCACTGGATGATCCCTGACATTTAAGCTACTAGCTTACATCACAAAGCTGCTGAGTGAGTATATGAACTGTGAATTTAGCAAGGTGAGTCACACCTGCAGATGTACACTGACACGTAACACTGCAACATCCTGTTTTTGCACCATGTAATTCCTGCAGTTGTACTAGCGGCATCTCTGTAGCTCCTCTGTATCACCTGCAGCACTGCTGTTTGTACACAATGTGACAGACTATAGAGAACTCCATTAAGGCCCTGGCAGAGAGAGCGGTGATCTGCTGAAGCGTTGCCTTAGCGAGCGAGCTTTGCTGCAAAGTCACAGCATCTGCTTTCTCCAGCAGAGAATCAGAGAGAAACACGTAGAGACTGGCAGCGCAATTCGTTGCATTCGTCTTAATATCTGTCAGTATGGCTATATCTGTTCTGAGTTTGGCTGTGTTCCTCATCAAGCGTTGGCTGCGAGTTTCTGAGCATTTGGGGTTGCAGCAGCAAAGAAGAGGCGTACCAGAGTGCCTTTCAGAATGTGCCAGTTAACATCAGGGCCTATCTGTGTAGGGCACAGCCTGCTGGATCAGCAGTTTGCTCAAAGAAGACACAGAGAGAAAACTATTCTCATGTTATGAGGCTCACAGGATTCCACTTGAGGATCGGCTACACAGTGGAATCTTCTCTTATTATACTATCTGTTGTTTGTTTCCCTGTGTTTTTTGCTTTAACCATGTCACATTTTACAGTTTTTTCTGCCACTGTACCATTTCCAAACCCTGCTTTAACATCCCCCGCTCTTTCCTGTATTGCTCATCATTTCACTGAGTTTCTCCAGTGAAATCAGAAACCTCTGGCCGTTGCCAGAAAAGGAAAGAAAAAAAGAGCAGCATAGGATCCACTTCAGCGCAGCTTGTAATCACTCAGAGAGTTCACCTTGATGTAAATGTGCACCTAATCAATAGAAAACATTAAAGCAGTAACAATAGGCTTGGCGAACTGCCCCTTTAAAGGCACACAGAGGAATTTGGTTCATTTATTTAAGAGCTCCTTTGATGTCGGTTGTCCTACTTTTGGCGCTATAGAAAAAAGTTTATATTGTCTTTCTTCTTCCCTTTTCTACTATCTTTCGGTGTTTTTTCCCCTCATCTTCCTGTAATGCCATCTTTTTTGTGCTAATTTGTTCGAGCTGGTATCTTTTCCGCAAACGAGGGGCTGCCGGTGCATGTTTGACTTTGACTCACCTTTCTAATTCAACACAGCTCCTTTGTGAAGTGCTCTCAGGGGTGTTTATTCGGCTTGTGAGACTGCAACACGGAGCTAAAGGGCAAAAGGACACCAGTCACTCCGGACCCATTCTGCTAATGAAGACAGATTAGTCAAGCAACAATGTCTACACACAAACAGACACACACAGATAAAGATGGCCATCCCCTGTATAGACTGCTGGACACAAATTACAGTGTGATTTTTATGTTGACTGATAAAAATAATACAGCTGTGAAGATATGGAGCTACAATTTAAGAGACACAATGATGACAAGTGATGTATCGAATGATGATGCACTCATGCTAATGCAGTCATCTACCTTATAAAAGCAAATCTTTTTCTCCGTTTTCTTGATAACCTGTTTAATGGACTTTATGTGTATCTTCTCTCTTTGATCTGCATACACACAGGAAGGTAAGATGCTAATTGAATATTTCAATGAGAATTACTTGCTGTAACTATGTCTCCCTTGAAAAAATAAAACATGTAGTAACAATGAGATTGCCATATGTGCATAGATGAAAATTAAATTCTGAAGACATTTGTCTCAACACGGGGCAATAAAATTGCATTGCCTGTTTGAATTCAGAATGTACAGTTTCTTTAACTATAACTTCAGAAATCTGTGTGTGTGTGTGTGTGTGTGTGTGTCTGTTATTCACATTTCTTGACAACTGTACGTCCAATTTTCTATAAACTTGCTGAATGTATTACTGAGGAGTGCAGCATTGATTTTGAAGAAGACTGTACGAATGGTGGTCAAGCTTGTGGTCTCTTTTAAAGTCTCTTTACAGGCCTCAGCCTGGCATTTGACTGCTTCTATTATAGAAAGAATCTTTGTCTTAAACATCAGTGTTTAACTACTGGCAGCAGGTACTGTACTCATTCTTAAAATTCACAATCAGTCTGACCTTTGCAACTCTACTGACCTATCAGTAAGCGTGCAAAGCCATGCAAAACAGATAATGACAGCAGTGAAGCAATTGACAAGCAGTGGAAATAATTTGGTTCTTCACTATAGGTGACAAAAGACTATGGACGACTTGTTAGATAGCACAGCTTTTAGGCGTACGTTCGATATAGCTGAAAAATGGGTTGTCAACATTCCACTGGGTCAGTGGGTTACTGCTAGAAAACAACCTGAGCTACAATGCTAATGTTGTTCATACTAGATAATAGATAAATATATATACACATAGATTCTCATTGGTCACTGCAGCCCATTGAAGCCACATAATTAAAATGAAAGTTCCTCAACGGTGCCAAAATAGTTCTCACAGCTTCATAGCATGATATACTCTGATTCTGTAATATTGGGCCTATATAGCATGTTCAGTAGTGTTCTGAGTTGAATGTGTGTAGAGCATTTTTTACCTGCTGGTAAGTCGACTAACTTGCTGTTGGTTTACCACACACACAAAATCAAACATTCATGTAGCTTTTCTAGATTTTCCAAATGCTATTTAACCAAATTATCAAATTCTGACAACAATAACGATAATAAAAAAAGGTGTTTTTGTTTGCAATGCACAATTTATTCACAGTGTCACAGCTACTCCTTCTTTAAAGATGGAGAAGGAGAAGGTCATATTGGTCTGAAGAAGACCATGGCTCCCAAAGTATGGGCTTCTGTAATACATCATATATCATCATATATCAGGACAGGAGGTCTATCAGTGTATGACATTGATAAAATAGACATAAGTAGAACAAAACCTAAAGTTCAAAGGTTACATATATTTTTGGCAGGTTTCCTAATTATGATTTGAAGCACATTTTAAAAATGTATTTATTTTTCCTCGTGTACACTTTTAAAATTGACATATACAGTCTATCAGCAGGGTTATACAGCTTGGTTCAAATGAAGATAAAAGCAGCAGGGAAACAAAATACTATAATAACAAAGATATAAAAAGGTTTATCCTCTTCTGATTGTTGGATTAACTTAAAGTAACATCGACAGTCACTTTTATTTGTACATGTTCATCTCATTAAATATTATGCCTAATACAATGTTTTTGTACATGGTTGCTGCTTGCTGGTACTCCAAGGGTAATTAGAGGTTAATTTCTCACTGCACAGGTCTGGAAATTCAGGAAGTGGGCTAATTAGTTTGCATGTTAAGGCACTGATCGGGAGTAGATGGCTGTTTGAATTAGTTTGAATGAATTATGTGCCAGCTCCAATTTGTTCAAACCTAATTTTTTGAGGTGACAGCCCCTAAATAGTAGTACTAGGAGTAGTTACAGATTTGATTGCTCTTGTCATCTTTGGTGTCTTGATTGGATAATCTATTTCGCATCTCTTTGAATTTGCACAGTGCTTGTGTTGTGCTTATCTGTGTACCAGATGGTCATTTCAACCAGAGTAGAGGAACCCCCCCCCCAAGGATTTGCAAGATAAATTGAAAGGATTACAATCTAATTAGTCGTATAGTTAAGACAAAGGAGGAAAAAACATCACACTATCACAGTACAAATGAAAGTGAAATGATCTATGATTAAACTATCCACAGTTCATACACATACACCTATTAGCCACAACATTAAAACCAGAGACAGGTCCACAAAGGCTATAACAAACAACTAACAAGGCTTAAAGGGTTCACTACCAACATCCTACAGGACACCACAGAGGTCCAATGTCAAACCCCCAACAAGTTAGAGCTGTGTTGGTGGAGCAAGGTGGACATACACAATATTAAATATGTGATTTTATTTTGTACTTAAGCAACCTGTGGGATCACTCATAGACACCACTTGGCAAAATGGTCAAAGATAGAGATGTCCTGATCAAGTTTCTTTGGGCCTGATCTGATCAGATATTCAGTCCCAATACAATACCATTTTCTGAGATAATACAAAATTCAAGTTGTATAGCTTAGCTGTGGTATCACAAGGTGGAGGCTTATACTATTTCATTTTAGAGTGACCAGTAGAGTCAAGCAGTTCTGGGTTGGCATGGGAAGACAATTGTAGAGGTTTACCGAGTAAAGGAGTACCATGACAAAGTCCCCTGTGCCACTTAATGACCTCTGGTCAGTGCAGATGTGTGAAATCAAGCTTGGATCAGCTAGGACAATGCTTCTATATCCCTATGGCATATGTAACAGCCATTCTTTTCACTTGTAACATATGTTAGCGGCTTGAAACAGCAATGTCAGTACCCAGTATGTTCGATTTGCATTGTAAAATCACTGATTATTAATTGACGATACTGCATTTAATAGGGAAATTAGTCATATTTATGACATTTGTTTGGAGATAATCAAACACAAAAAAGGATTGGGATCAGGCTTGCGTTGATTCCGATCAATAAAATTTGTCTGATGGAGGGAACAAGACCAAAATAGTGCATTGCATAACTATAAAATTAATCTACCAGGCCTTAACTAGGAGCTTTCATTCAGTGGAATTTGATATACAGCAAAGTATAGTTTTTCCATTTCACTGTGCTACAGTGGTAAATAATAAATTATTTATGTGATGTGCACAAATGTAAGACAAATGGAGTTATTAAACTCCTAAATGTTTGACAGTCATATAGAAATCATATATTTTTGCTCTCAGCATGAAATAATAAAATGACAACACAGAAGACAATGTAAAGTCACCTCCTGTCGTCTGCATGAGTGAGTAGTGACATCACTGTAATTCCCTGTGATAATTTTGTTTTTTTTTCCCTGGGTGGGACATAAAAGCAGCCAAAATTTCCCTTCTGAAGTGCTGTTGTATCACTGTGTTAACCAGAGCTGTCTTCCCTTCCCCTTTACCTCATTATCAAGCATCACAGTCTTAAGGGAAGATTGCCTCAAGCAATATTTGGAAAAAAAAGTGCTTTAATGTAGAAACCTGTGCTCATCCAAAAAGAATCACATACTTAATTTTTTCTAGCCAAGTTACTGATTATTTCCTAAGGATATGAGACAGCAACAACACAGAACAAAAAAAAAAAAAAAAAAAAAAAAAAAAATCATAGCTGGGACAAAAGTAAGCCTGAAAAGATACTTGTTCAGTTTATTCTGGTCTTTCTGTTAAGCCAACATGATTGAATATCTTTATGTTTGAGGCGGGCTGAATAATCGTGATTAATTATGCTTCAGAATACACAGAATTATCACTCAGTTCTGCAGTTACTCTCAATTCCATAAAGCTTTTTAACCTCTTTAAGCTCCCTGTTTTGGCAGCAATCTCCTCCCATATCAAACCTTTTGTTTTCAGTGGCAACACTTAACAATGACAAACCATTGCACACCACCTGATGAGCAACAGACAGCATACACAGTAAGCAACTGGCTGTTAGACATAGTGGAGAATTTAGCTAGAAAAGAGCCATATGTTTTTCTGAGAAGCTGGTGGAGACCAAAACAGAGCTAAAAGTGAAGAGTAAGTAGGGAATATTGGACATTAAGACTAAAGACAAGGTCACTGTTGCTACATGTGTATGCAGGCCTAACGTGTTTGCTGTAACAACTGTATAAGCTAATAATATATCAGTTTCCTCTGCTGACCTTAAGTGGCTAAAATATCCTTTAGTGCAGCTTTAAAGAAATAGATGACAAAGATTTACATTGTAGTTTACCTGAATTTTAACCCTCCTATTGTCCTCAAATATTACGAACACATTTTACCCTTGTGGTCAATTTGACCCCAGGGATATTTGCCTCCAGGAAATGATTTACATAAAATTGTTGACCAAGTTATTGTGTCAGGCACCCGGGCGGGGGTTGAACCCAGAGCACAGGCACACAGGAGGCAGACAAGTGTTCTCAAACAAGGATGTATTCCAAAGAAACACAAGATATGGTTTACAATGCATGACTATGTGCTTATGATTAGATGTTAGTGCTTTTTCACAACTACCTGTAAGTGGAGGTGTTCAAACAGATAATGAATAACAATATAGTAAAGCACAGTTTGGGGTGAAGTGTAGCAGTGAGTTATAAAAGTAATATTTATTTGGCTGCATATGTAATTTAACACTTAGCATAACTTGATTGTTTGCTAAGCGACTATAACATACAATTTATTTAAGTGCCCTGACTATGTAAACAAGTCAATACAATGGAGAATGACATATAGATCGATGGATATTTCTGACATGAAGGCATGCAGTAATGCCTGTTTTGATGTACTTGTGTGAGCAATTGAATTTCAAATATAAAACCAAAATGTAATGCAGGTAAGGAGAGGTTACCATGGGGACTGCAGCACTCGCAGTAACAGCCGAAGCATAGGTTGTGTGACATTTGGTGTCATGGGACCACCTCTGCTTCTGTGTTGCGTGACACAGAGAAACGCATCAGTGAACTCACTTTGACAGCATATATACAAAAACATGGTCACCTGGCCAGATGTGATGTGTGTACAGAGATGCATTCGCAATATTCAGGTTTTTATACCTGATATTTTCTTCTTTTAGCTTCATTCCACTGCTGCTCTTTTCTAGATGGACTGTATATTTAGTTAAAGTATAAACTGTAAAATCATGTCTTGAAAATAAGTGACAAAATGTCACCAAAACAGTGCAGTGGTACTCATTTGCATAGTTTTGCTAAATGTTGATGGGTAATGTTATGTACAACCTTTTCCTGAGCGTGCTGTGCTTTTTTAACTACCTTCAACCTGGTGGATTCCCTTTAATTATTATTGCTTTTAGGCTCTTAAATGGCTGTCATTGTAATGGCAGTGATTACAGGCACTCCGTGCAGAGACTGTTGAGAATAACCCATAAAATTAACTGTTTGACACTGATAAAGTCATAACAAGGCAAGGTGCAAGTTAAATATGTAATAGCAGCAAAATGATCTGCAAATGGCCTGTTAGCTTTAAGGTTCATCATGGTGGGAGCACACAAAAACTAGCACACAGCATAAAAATTGTGGTGATGGCAGAATCTTTTTTGCTATATCATAAAATGGGTGAATGTTTTTTATATCAACAATGACTCAAATGACTCTGTAATATCTAAGGTGTCATGTCTAGTGATTAAACCACGGGGCATTATTACTAAACTCTGCACTTTCTCTGAGCTCTGTGGACTGTTTAAGCATATTTTAACTCATTGTTTTGGTTTCAAAATAGACTACGACACCAATTTCATTGTGCTGATGACATCATTTGCAACCAGAGTCTGTGCAGTAGGAATCAGGAGTGGAGATGTAAGACTAAGGGCCAGGCAGGAGGCAGGGAAAGCTAAGAACACAAGTAATCAAGTCATCTTTTGTCAAGTTTACATCCATGTTTGTACATAAAATATATCTGGTGAAGACTTTTGTGTAAGTTCATTGAGAGAAACAGAAATTAGAGTCATAATTCTTGTACACGTTCACATGCTTGGACAATAAAGATCATTTTTACAGAACACAAAGTTGTAGCCATGAATATGGATGTTGCTGCAAATAAGCTACAAATTATAAAATGTGGATGTTTTACATGCTCCATCAACCTGGCAGCAGAAGTTCTACTGTTTCCCAAGATCAGTGTCATCAATTCAGAATCCTACTAAATGTGAAATAATTGCATCTTCTGTTCTTGAGTTATGGTGTAGAAAAATGGCCAGAGCAGCGATCACATCAAAATGTTATCATATCAGACGTTTCTGTGCAGTTTTGTGCTAATTAGTGTATGAATTTTTAAGTTATGACCAAAAATGCATTTTATGAGGTTACAGTGACCTTGATCTTAGACATCTGCTCACCTAAATCTAAAGAGTTCATCATGGAGTCCAAGTAAATGTTAGTTGTTTAAGGTGTTATTGAGATAATGTGTTCACAAAATTAGAATGGACAGACAGAAATCAAAAGTCAGACAGCCAGAGTCCATGACAGTACAACACAGTTAAAACTGCGGTGACTCGGATGGACAGAAGGCAGGACATCAACATCAAGTTGATGCTGCAAAAATTCTGTTGCTAATAAAGTCACCAACAGAAGCAGGCGGCATCAATTGTCAAGATATTTTGGCTTCACTTGCAGCTATTTCTGAGCAAGCTTGTGACAAGCTGCATTGGGATGTCTTGTCTAGAAAGGCATAAGTACAGATGTAGGCCCCATATTGTATGATGCTAAAACTAAGATAGCCTGGACTAAATAAACGGCTGTGTCACAAAATGACCAAATAATTTTACATCATGGAACTTTTCGCATAATCCCACCCCAACACGTCCTGCTATCCCCACCTCTCTCATCCCCACTCTCACCCAACCGGTCAAGGCAGATGGCTGCCTTCCCTGAGCCTGATTCTGTTGGAGTTTTATTCCCCCTCCCTGTTCTAGGGTTTTTTTTCATTCCTTCCCACTATCACTCAGAAGGGATCCAAAGTGATCTTTGGATTGTTGGGTTTTGTGTTTTGTGTTTATCATTTGTAAGGTCTGTATCTTACTATGCCAAGCGCTGTGAGATGACATATGGTGATGGAAGCAGAGGATTCGCTGTTGAAATCCTTGAAGGGAAAAGCCAAAAGGAAAAGAAAAAGTTCTTAATCCTGAAAAATTAAAATTAATGTGTTGTTACTGCATAGACTCCAATTAAAAATTATGTCATCAGCTTAAAGTGACATATCCCATTTCTGAGATATTTTGTCATCTTTGTTGTACAGAGGGAGGAAGTGCTAAGTCTTCAATCTTTATATACAGTCTATGATTTCCCAGATGTCGCTGTTGTGTTTTCAGGTCGCTCTGTTGCCACCAAGTGTCCAAAAAATTCCATTAATGCAGCTTTAAACAAGTGAAAAGTCACAAATAATCACAAATTTAAAAAAAAAAAACAAAAAAACAGTGATATAGAAATTGTTCCCAAATAAGTAAAAATATTGTTGCATTTTTGTCTTTACTTATCCATCTGTTGCTTAACTTCATAACATAACATAATATATCATGTTTTGGAGCAACAATTTGCGGTTTTCAGTACATGTACAAATAATTTCCAACTAAACCGCCTTCATCATTATCATTCTATTTCTCTACTTACACCATCAGTTCTTCTGTCACCCCCTTTGCTTCATCTGTCTCACTCATTCATGCAGGCCCTCAGGCTGGCCATTTGACATATGGTGATGTATGATGGGAACAAATGGGAAACCAGCTGAGAATGTATGAGGTGGGAGTGAGAAATGATGCACGAGAGAAAGAAACAAAGAATAGAAAAAGAGGAGAGTGTGAATTCTATTTTTATTGAGGCTACTTGTGCTTGTGTATTTGTGTTATGTCATTTTTTTATGTCAGTCAAAAGACCTCTCTGGCTTCATGTAAGATCCTTCTGTAAAATTACACATCATTCTGCATTTTACGCAATGTGTCATGATAAAACGAGGGATTGCCAGCAAAATAGCACTTGCAAGGCAAAAAGATGGCACAAAGGGAAACAAGCCCGGGCAGCTGACATATATAAATTGTTGCTTGATCTTTCCTGGACAGAAATAGTGCTATTATGGCATTTCAAGTCTGACAGCAAGGCAGTAATTTGAGGCAAAGTACATGCTATTATTCTTCTGAAACTGCCACAGTAAGTATCAAGGCCCTGTAGTGTGCTACAAGGACAGAGCGACAAGGATCAGACATCCAGTGTACATAAAATATGTTTGAAGAGAAGAATGAATACAATGACAGTCTAGTGTTTTTGTTTTGTTTGTTTGTTTTTGCATCGATCCATCCTCCTGCCTCTGTATTGTTATTTTCCACCAACCAGTGGAAGCTGCCATTCTGGAGTTCTGCTGAGCTGCACTCCAGTCACTGAGAGTCTCGGTTATGAGGCTTATCCAGGTTTTTTTCACTCATATTGGGGAAATGATGTTGCATTCTAAGATACCCCTGTATAAAAGATGAAAACTAGCATCCTGATTATTAATTAATGCATTCTATATGCACAGGTGTTGTAAGGGTGAGGCGGACATTCCTGCAATCTTGAATGAATGTTCTTGTGGCGGATTTATTCCATTAAATATCTTGTTTGACTGGAATAGCTTTCACTCATTTAAATCACCTAACATCTTCATTTTTCTTACTAAATCTGTTTCTTCATTGCTCCAGAAGTCATACATTTTGAGGGATGCCATTGTTTGTGTTGCTGCTTCATGACTTAATTGCACAAAAAACCTGCATATAATGTATGCATGCAGTATTATCCTAGTTTCTTGCAAAGTTTGCTAGCTAGCAAAATTGGGTTATGTGCCACTTTTCAAGACACTCAAAGATGCTTTACAAAGTAGACAAGAACACAAAAAATAAATAACATCATATGAAGAAAGGAGCATATGGAAAAGGGATTATGAACTGAGGCAGTGTTGGAAAGATGTGTCTTTATAGATTTCAACATTGCAAAACACTCAAAATCATGTCCAAAATAATAAATATACTGAATATATCTGTGTGTACTTGCCTGGATCATTACTATGACAGTTATGTCAAAGTGGCACCATGGTTTGAATACACGTATCCAGTCCAGTCACTTGTAAATAAATAAAAGCAACATCCTCTCCTCCATATTTCACAGATGCTAGTCATACTTAACTATGGATGATGTAGTACGGTGACAGAAATGGATGGCAGCAAGCCATTTTGTGTGTCATCTTCTTCTTTGCTCGTAAAACATTAAGCTACAAAGAATACAGTCGGCTATACGCCAGGGACAATCAGCACAGCAGGGGAGCCACAACAATAGAAAAGACAGAGACAGTGTGACGAAATGAGTCAAGACTTAGAGAAAATATCTTGGA
Source organism: Amphiprion ocellaris (assembly GCF_022539595.1). Taxonomy (NCBI): domain Eukaryota; kingdom Metazoa; phylum Chordata; class Actinopteri; family Pomacentridae; genus Amphiprion; species Amphiprion ocellaris. The sequence continues at coordinate 22,052,523 of NC_072777.1, read as the reverse complement.
GAGACACATCAATCTTGTCTTTGCTTTTGCTCGAACTGAAACATTTTGATGTGGGAGCTGAGAGAAATGTTTGCTAAAAGAAGCGCTGAGATGAATCAAGCAGGGCTCAGAGCAAATTTGACTTTGTGATGTTCATTACTGGTGTCCTTATGCACAAAATAATGGATGAATCTAAGTCCTCCGATGGAGTATTTCCGTTTTTACTAAGCAAAGGAGTTGTTCAGATTGACTTTGCACTGAAAATGTGGTAACTGGGAGTCTAATATGCAAGTCTGTTGGGTAGAGATAAATAAAAGCTTTTTAATACCCTGTGAAGTTTTAAAAACAAAGACAATTTATCAGGAAAGCCAGTGATGGTGCCAACTGTGTCTGTAGCCATAGATGCTAAAGGAAGAAGCTAACACAGGAAAGCTAATGTGTTGTTATGTTTGCTGCCCACCTTCTGCCTGTAGGAACTATTATAATGGCATCTTATATAAATCATTTGTTGTGTGCATGAAAGCGTTTTGTCCTGGGTTACGTTTTTAGATTACAGTTCACTGCATAATCGTTTATATCACTGATTTTCTTTAAAAATTCATGTGAAAAAATCTAATAAGTCCATGGGACCTTGCAAAATCCTAAAGCTTTAATCCAAATACTTGTTTTTGCTATGAAGTTTTGAAGTTTGAATCATGTAGCTAAATGCAATCACATTTTAGATTCCTTCAAAGCATCAGTTGCTAATTTTTCATTGGATTGGGTTAACAATTGTGCTGAACATCTACAAAATGCCAATAATAATTTACCACAAAACAGCTGTTCCACAATGACTTACAGGCATCTAAATAACCATAAATCAGCCCCTACATTTGGATTCTGCATGGTATTAATATATTTCTGGACAGCGTTGTGTGTGTCGGATGGAGGTTCTCCACAAAGTTAAGTTTTAACCAGTTTTAAGGTACACTTGGTGCTACATTTTTAGGTTCTGGTTCTTTTAATTGTCTATTTTTTACTAAGTGTACGATTTTAATGATTAGATGTCTGGATTTTAAGTGCTAACCTTTTCAGAGAGAGCAAACAAGCTGGAGGCCTGCTGTGACAGTATCCCACAAACCATGCATTCTCTAAACACTGAGGATTTTACTCCAAAAAGCAAATTAAAAGATCACTGAAAGAGCACGTGACAGTCCTTAGATGAACTGAAAAAGTAAAGACTCAAGAAAGTTTCATGAAGGTAGCCTCATTATTATCGTTTTTACGCTTTATTTTATTTGACTGCTTTGTCTCCTTATGTCTTGCTTGACTGTCTCTGTGTTATAGCATCTTGTGAACACTGTTCTTAAGGGAGCCATACAGTAGCTATATATAAGTTATTATTGTTATTATATCAAGAAGTTATTCAGTAGTGCATGAAAAACTTGCCACAGGTTTTGCTAAGTGAAGCTCTGGAGCTGGTAAGATATTCTGAGAGTAAAATTTACCAAGATCAGGTGAGAGACAGGTGTTTCCCATTATGCCTTGAGGGTCACAGTCCATAGATAGCAATTATGGCACAAAAACTGTAGCCACCTCGATTTCATTATTTTGTCATCGCCTTTATCATCATGACTTCAGACTAACCAATATGCAACATTCTGCACAGGCCTGGCTCATCTCAAACAAGACTTAACGATGTGACTTTGCTTCTCTTGGTCATGTGACATTGCTGTGAAATGCCTATACCAAATTTGACGGTGGTTTATTCAAAAGAATTTGAGACTTTTTACTCAAGATACAAAATTTTCCCCTGCTGGTGGCACATTATGGCCAAGTGTCAGTTGGTTCAGCCTGGACAGAAGGTTGGACTCACCTACAGATCCACCTGCTTACCAACACTGCCACTTCTAAAACCACAAATATTAGCAAGACTATAAAAAAAAAGTTTAATCTGTCTTCCTTGTTGTTTGGTGTCTGCGTCTCCACATTAGCTGAACAAATGAAAAACGACAAAGTCACCTCAGGACTGTGTGCTTTACTGGGACGACCTCAGGAAGTGGTGATGCAGCAGATTATGATTTTTGTTTTGATAAACTGCCAAAGGGTGGCAACGTCTATCACATCACTGCAGCCTGTTAAATTACAACATCTCTCCTTCTCCTTCTTTTTCTTCTCTTTCGTACTCCTCATATCCACAAAGGAATCTCAGCTCATCCTGCTTCTCTTTGATCTCCTCTGAATAATAAATGTGGGAGGAAGCTTGGCGATGCAGCATACTCCTATACAGGCATCGCTGGAGTTAATATATTCTCTTAATCCTCCTAAATTCACCTAAATTGGCTGTCCTCTTTTTTTTTAATGAACTGCACCATCTGGGACGAGGTGTTGTATGGGAGTCTCTGGGGAAGTTATTTGTTGCCACAGGAAACCTCAGATTGACCCCAGTTAGATCTGCAGGAGAGGTCACCAACCAAATGGAGGCAGTGGATGTGGTCGAGGCCAGAATCGATAACCATGAAATTACCTTACACCCAGACGTGCCCCAGGCAAGGATCATTTAACTCATGGTATCATGTATCTGTCAATTTGTCCATGCCACAAACTGCAGACTTCCCAGGGAGTGGTCTAGCCGTCAGTAGAAACCATAAGCACAGACTCACATTTCTGTACAGTGAGCTGGTTTAACTCTGAAGACAAAAGTGCTGCAAAAATGATATCACAACCAGCCATTAATTAATCTCCAAAGTGATTAATATTTTGCGTCTTCGTCTATAAATACTTTTTATACTCTCAGCACAGAACTGCTCATTAAGATTCCAGTTTTCTCTCCCCACATCCCCTTGATTCACACCATTTATTCATACTTTGTTAAGAAGCAGATTTCCCCCCACCCCCAAAGCAGGTTTCTATTACCTTGTTAACAAGATCAGTCTCCTGTTCCTCTCCTGTTAAATTAATTCCGGACTGAGGTATTCTCCAAGTCAACTCAAAATATGGAAGTGTTATATTTCTAACCGTCGCCTCAGAGAATGGAATTTAACTGACAGTTAAATAGGTTTAGTGAGTTAGTACAGTAGACGATACCTTTCTGAAAGCTCAAGTCCCTAACAGCAGTGTCACCGCAGGCTACAAGGGTTGATTAAGATATTTAGTGTGAGTTAACACATAGTTAATAAAATTTGCACAGTGTCTGCCAAGCTAAACCTGCTAATATGCTATAGTTGATAGACGACAACTGGGGCACTGTTGAAATGCTACAAATGGAACTTTTAATCCAGAATTTCTGTTAAATTCAAGAGTGTAGAGGGAGAAAGTAGTTGTACACACATCACATAAGTGCAAGGATATCAAAAACATATCAAAGAAGAATGGGGAAATTGCCTGCACAGTTACTTCCCACCATAAAATTATTCATTAACTGACAAAGTTTTGATTCCACTTAGATCTTGAGCTTGGATCAAACCCATATTTATACATCATGGTCTCTAATACGCTGGCAGGTGTATACAAGTGATACATTTTTCTCTATGCACTTTTTTATGAAACTTAATTGATAGTTTGTTTTTCAATATTTATTGCAATGGGCCAGTTAAGATGTTTAACCTCACCTGGCATCATGGAGCCTGGCGGTCAATAAAATAATTTTGAGTGAAGTAATTGTGTGGATCATAACACAAACAGAACTGGAGTTCCATACCAAAACAAAAGTTGCACATTCAGCAGCTTAGAATGAAAACAGGTGCTGCTGGACTCACAGTGTCAGACTTGAGCTGGAGGTTATGACGATATGATTGGTTGCCAAAGCAACATTAATAAATATGTGGCATTTGAAAGTTGAAAGTAGGATTACCATGACCCAGATGACTGAGAATCTTCACAGACACAGAGTTCATATTGTACCAATATTCCTCAGACACCAGTTCAAATTGATGTTGCTCTGGATTTGCAAACTTAACTTCAAAGGGTAACAGTATGTCAGGTTCTATTATGTTGGGCTTGTTCTGCCTCAAACAAGCCCAAAATAAATTGATTTATTTTTTAACAATTGAAAAGATTATATTTTGGGGTTACAGATACAATAATACGTTCACTAAGCGAGCTTAGAAGAACTACTAATGAATGGGGCTTAGCTGACGCAGTCCAGGCTGATGTGACAGATAATGGTATATATTTGATGGCAGCAAGACCCCATTAATGCTCATCTCTTCTCACAAACAGATACAATCAGTTGAAACAAGCTGGGACTCCATATTCTACACCTAGAGACTGTTAACACAGAATTCTGTCTTCTCTGGTACAGCTTACTGTGCGTAAGTGAGGAATGGTCCTTGACAGGAGTTAAATGTGGCCGAAGCCCACAGGCTTCCTGATATCCAAATCACACCACGTTTGAGCTGTTGTGTGTCATTCATTATTGTTCATTAGTGTACAGTTAGCCAAGTATATACAGTGTTGAGTATGAAATCAATCGGATGAGCATTAGCCATTTTGTGGGACGTTTTTTCTCCCTCCTACCTAATCCAAGTCTTAGTTGGTTGTGGGCAACATCATCACAATCATTGACGGCAAGATGTTTTTCCAATTTAAAGGCAGGGTTCTACAATGCTGTTACTTCTCAAAGACATCAGAGTTTGATCCCTGACCTCAGCACCAGTAGTTAGGTCACTGATTAATTATTCAATAACACTGTAATTCAATCAGCATGAAGCTTTCTTGGACCCTTTATAAGATCCTCCTGTGTTTTTTTTTTGTTGTTGTTGTTGTATCTACTTTGACAGCACATCACCATGTGACTATAATTCTTGCTGAAGTAATCAAGGTAACACAAGCTATTATTTACACAGTATTTTTCAGCAACAAGCTATAAAGGGACCAACCCACATATATAGTGTATGCTTCTGCCTTTGTGTGAAACATTGCAGTGGGCCCTGGGGAAATATTCAAGAGGAAAATGCTGTAGTTACAGTCTTTGTGTTTAAGAGCGCTTGTGTATTTTTGCATGTCTGTGTATGTGTGCGTGCTGTGGGGGTGGTTTCTGGTGGATGACTAATGACTTTGTGCGTGTGTGAAAACAGGTTGTGTGGTGGTTTGTGTGTTTGCACGTGGGCCTCGGAGAAAGAGATGGAGAGAGGTTTCCCTTATGTGCTCAGACTTATTTACCAGGAGATGGATGTGCTCATGTATGTTAATGCACACAAGAACAGGTTTAAATTACCTGTTAAATCAACGTGTTCACCAACAACAAGCAAGCAGAAAGAAGCAACAGTCACAAACCGGTTTGTCCACATTTGCTCACTTACATTCTCCACCCAAACACTGTCAACCGGACTAATACTACAGTGCACAACCCACATCCATACCTCCATGTGGTACACAATACATTCATATTTGTCACTGTCAAATATGTAATTTCAGCTGCAGTCAGGGTAAATTGCCCAGCCTCTCACAGCACTTTATTAATGATTTAAAAATCGCAGCGGAGCAGAAAATAGGTGTGTTCAGGCCGTGGCGTTTGTCATTTCTCAGCACGGCTCTCTCATCCTGATCGATTCCTATGAAAAATGTGATACGTCAACGGCGTATTTGTGTGTACAGCATGTTTGAAAGAGTAAAAATGGTGTGAAATTAACACATGCATTGCTTTGCATGTGATTGCATGTGTATATTAGCCCTTTAAGTGCATTTAAACTGCTGTGATTCTGTGCAACATTTAGCAGAAACCTCACAGAGTTTAGCAGATGGAGAGTAAAGAGTGTCAAGAGATTCTGATTGGCTAGCAGATGTTAGCTGAAATGCATGCTGGCATGTGTTAAACATATAACGGCTGCTGAAATTCATTGTTGAAGCTATATTAAACTGCAATTAACCATAGCAACCGTTTTCTCTCGCTTACTCTCACTGGATAAACAACCCTAACCAGAGCTAACTGACTGCAAAAAACAAAAGCTTAAAAATAGATGTGGCTATGAAAACACCTCGAGTGTAGTCATGCACAATGAGGTGTTGCATTTCTACTCTTCATCTTCACAGAGGACTCATCTTTCATCTGACATATTTTCAACAAAATAGCATGCATGTAACTAAAGACATGCTTCCTAAATCCTTGTTATGATGCGTATATTTTCTCCCTACCAGTTGGTGATGGTAGTGGCAGTGATCTCCCCCTCTCTTCCCAGAGATAATCACCTGCTGCACAGGAGATGGCAGGTGCTGCAAATCAGCAATCAGCTGATGTGGAGGGAGGAGGTGGGATTGGCTCATCACCTACACCCTGTGCAATAAGAAGGGACCTCACTCACCACTCGACGCCGGACCGTCAACAAGCCACAGTTAGTTGCTGACTCTTGTTTAGTTCTGCTCATTGTGTTTGCTTGTTTTGTTAACCGTTCACTCTGTGCTCTTCCAGCCTGGACCATCTTCCACTGGCCACAGTCCACTACAGCCGCTTGAACCCTGGTTCCCTCCGGTCTCCAACCCACCACACTATTCTGAATCCTGGCTGCCACGTGCCACATCCAGCCGTCTCCAGAGTTCTCCCACGTCATGCCACCTGCACATATATAAATAATGATTAAAATAATATAAAGTATAATAAGAAAGGTCAAGTCAGAACCTGCAGAACCTCATTTCTCTATTTCCTTAAAGGATCTACATTTCTGAACAATGTATTTGGGTATCACATAAAAAGAATCATCACTTGTCCATGCAAATGTACTCACAACCAAGCAAAGCTGGAAAGATTCATGGTCATTAAATATCCCCAGTACAAATGTAGCTGTGTCATTAAAGTATAAAAGAGTGAAGAATTTATCCTTGGGATAATCTTGGTTGTCCTTCAAACTCACCCAGGATCAGTCCTTCGCTTCATACACAGTACCAGCTGTCTTGGCTACATTTCGAAGCTATTGGTTGTGATATTTGGCAGCAGGTTGGTCACGCACACGGACATGCTGTTTGAGGCTGACAGACTGGGAAAAACAAATTGTCAGAGAAGCCTGTCAAGTCCATATGTGAGCTCCCTTGAACACCTATAATATTTCCTTCAATTCAAGAGTTACAGAGTGCATTACATCATCTGTGCATCTGTATCTAATACATGTTTCAAATATATCTTAAACTTAAATAAAATAAAACCAAACTTTTGTTATACTGTAGATGTGAATTCCAGCTAGAGTTGGTGAAGATACTTCTTAAAATTAAAAATCATGTCACTGTTTACGTTCACATTCAGTTCAAGCAAGTCTACAGCTTCTGTGCAGCTCAGCACTCAAATATTTCTCAGTGAAACACTAAGAAAAAAAAGTGTCATGTTAGGCTGAAATACCCAGAGTGAAACTGGCTGCTGCCTACTTTATAATCTCACACATTTTCATACTTATCTCTTTCCTGCCACTGAATACCCAAACAAACTATTCCCTCCTAATCCACAGTGAAAACCTTCCGAGCACTCATTATTCCACTGCTTCAAGCATGGATGTGGGTTTGGAGCCAAAATACTTCATGACTAATGATTTACTAGGCCACATGTTATGCTTGAGGGAAATAATATTTTGGTTAATTTTTGTCTTTATGAGTAAATTCTATAATCACACTGTGGTTGTTCTGTAACATGAATATATCTGTAAAGTTATACACATGTTCCTGCATATATGCATACATATATGTGTGCATACATATATGTATGCATACATATATACCAGACAGACAGACAGACAGACAGACAGACAGACAGACAGACAGACAGACAGACAGACAGACAGGCAGGTAGGCAGTTACGGTTTGTAACTGATTTGTAACCGTAACAGCGTGTGACACAGGCAGATAGATAGATAGATAGATAGATAGATAGATAGATAGATAGATAGATGGATAGATGGATAGATAGATACATAGATAGATAGATAGATAGATAGATAGATAGATGGTTTAATGGATGTATAATGTATACTGTATTGTTCTTAAAGCTGCATCAATTGATTTTTAGTCATTTCTGGTCACTAGAACAAGCAGAAAATTTAATTTTACCATTTTCTCACAGTACAAATTTCTTTTGGATTTATAAATCGTTACACTGTTATTTTGAATTTGTTTAAACCATTTATTGTTGTTACTACTAATACTGTTAACAAAGAAATTATGAAGATCTTAATACATTTTAAAACTGCACATTGATATTTTGGCCGCTTCTATTGGCTGAAAACACAGCAAGTGGTGATATATTATCACCTCATAAGTTGCAAAGGCAAACAATGCAAATTTAAACTTCTAACCGTCAATGACCAACATCACCAAACATTCCAAATATTCCTTTTAGCTTAGTTTCGGGCTCCACCATGTCCTTCAGGCACTAACTTCTCCACTGTTTTCTTTAGCTATTTGCCTGTTGAAAATAGCTGCTTGATGTGCAGAAAAGAAATTGGTGATAGTTGGGGAATTCAAGTTTATTGGCCATGAAACAAACACACTAAAACAACACTTTTCACATTAGGTACACTGACTTGATCCAAAAACACATAAGCAGAGCAGCTTTAATGATGAAAATCATATTAATTAAGTTACTTCTGTATATGCCCTGCTGGGAGGAAGGAAATTATATTTCATTTTGGCGGTAGCCTCTATGGCTATTAAAAACAGAGCCATCATTTTAACTGACTCACTCCATTAATGCACTTTATTGTTAAGTGATACAGTGCCTTTTACCTTGAATTCCCAGGCCTATGCTGTGTGAGTAATGATGGACTGTTGTCTGCTGTCTCCCTCTCGGGGGAAACATCTTGGATAAACCTCCCACTGAACTCCATTAGTTGCAAAAGCTCTCTGCTTAGTTTCAAGTCAGTTATATATGGCATGGGGTAGATTTGTTTTATATTTATACTTAATCGATGAGTGTAGTTTTATGTGACATATACTTTTTATCAAGCTTGGCCTCTCAAGTTAATTAAACTCTGGGATTGTTTGCCTGATGGCTGTCAGTGGAGTTCTGGGATTTAAGCAGAAATGTCAATCATTCAAGGAATCTACTGCAGGCTAAAGTTATCCAGGTATGATCAGAATGTCCAGCGGAGAGTAAGTTTTTCCTCATCCTCCAGCACATACCTTGAGAAAAATCCCAGAACACACATCTTACTGAAAGTTGATCGATATGTGATCTTCTGGTATCAGTGATCATTGTACCCATAGTGTTAAATACAATACAATTCAATACAATAACTTTATTAATCCCCGATGGGAAATTCAATTGCCTGGGTTCTCATCTGTTTACTTTAGAATTAAATTGTCTAATTGCTGATGGTAAGAAAGATTTTCTGAATCTTTCTGTCCTGCAGCACAGGGATAGGAGTCGTCCACCACTGATGTTTCGTTGTTCATTGAGGCAGATATGAAGTGAATGATCCATGTTTCACAGAATGGCCTCCATCTTTCTAAGTGCCTGTCTCTCCACCTCATCCTCCAGTGAGTTCAATCTGATTCCAACCACAGAGCCAGCTTTTTTAATCAGTTTGTTCAGATGCCTTGCATCCTTGTTTTTTATACTGCCTCCCCAGCAGACTGCAGCATAAAACAAGACACTTGCTACCACAGACTGATAAAACATCTGCAGCATCTTACTGCAGATATCTAATGATCCAAGTCTTCTGAGGCAAAAGAGTCGGCTCTGGCCCTTTTTGTAGATGAAGTCTATGTTTTTAGACAAGTCCAACTTATCATCAAGGTGGACACCTAAATATTTACACAATGTCACCACCTTGATGTCCATGCCACAAGTGTTCACTGGCTGAAAAGGGGGTTTGGATCTGCAGAAATCTATGATCATTTCCTTTGTCTTTGAGGTGTTGAGTAGCAGGCAGTTTTTGTGACACCAGTCACTGAAGGCACTTATCAGATCCCTGTATTCAGCTTCATGTCCATTCCTGATACAGGCCACGACAGCAGTGTCATCAGAGTATTTCTGAATGTGGCAGGACTCAGTGCTGTATTTGAAGTCTGATGTATACAGTGTGAACAGGAATAGAGTCAGGACTGTTCCTTGTGGAGCCCCAGTACTGCTCATTAATGTCCCAGAAACACAGTTCCCCAGCCTGACAAACTGTGGCCTTCCTGTGAGGTAATCTATGAGCCAAGAAACACAGGAAGGATCCACTCCCATCTCTGTGAGCTTGTCTTTAAGTATGGTTGGTTGGATACGGTTGAATGCGTTTGAAAATTCAAAGAACAGGATTCTCACATAAACTCCAGGTTCCTCCAGATGAGACAGGGCATGGTGAAGCATGAAGAGGATGGCATCATCCACTCCAATGTGTTCTTTGTATGCAAACTGCAGGGAATCGAGTTTGTCTTTGATCTCAAGCCTCGGTAGGCATAGAATCAACCGGTCCAGAGTTTTCATGATGTGTGAGGTAAGGGCAATAGGTCTGTAGTCATTTAGTTCAGCCGGACATTTGACTTTTGGTACCAGCACAATACAGGATGTTTTCCATAGAGCAGGCAGACGTCCCAGCTGTAGACTCAGGTTGAAGATCCTGTGGAGAGGTTGACACCACCGTTCCCTCTAAACTGCGCACTTGCGCAATTGCGCACTGCTGACACGGTCTCCGCGCACAGAAAATCTGCGCTGCGCACAAAAAAAAAAATTAAATTGTAATAAAAATAAATTGTAAATAAAATAAACACGTAACAATTCATTCTGTGCTATTTTTCAGTGTGAGTCAGTGAGTGACGGTGACTGGCTGCTGCAGCCAATGATGCGATTCACATACGTATTTACCATAAACTGTATATAATGGTATTTACGCAGCTAATCAACGTCAGGCGTCCTTATGTGCAGTCACCGTTAGATATGAATGAGTAGGTAGGACACGCCCCTTTGAGCTGCGTGCTACAGCGAGGCTAAGCTAGTGGGGCAAAGTTTCAGTGCATTCCGTTGATGTAGACGGCATGAAAACGGAAACAAGTATGCCGTCTCACTGTGCTGCATACAATTACACACTACGTCGTACAATTGAGACAAGGAAACTTGGAATGACTTCTCATAGGTAAGAATAGTTTTTGGATCTTTTTCATTATGAAATCTTGTTGAGAGCTTCCAGTCTATGAGAGCTAACTAGTTAGCCACTAGCAAAATGCTAAGGAGAGCTAGCAGCTTGACAACCAAATACCAGACGATTAATAGTATAGTCTTGAACCTACTACCTTCCACTTGGTAGTCGCTCTTCTTATCACCTGAGCTACTCGCTCAGATACTAATTCTTCTTTTTTTTTGCGCATTTATCATCTATTTTTTTTTTCCATTTTCAAGTTTTTTTTAGCTTGAGTCTCGACTCGACCGTTTTTCTCAGGAGGTTGGACTTCAGCCTTTGTGCTGGAGGGTTGAACCCTCAGTTCCAAGACTTTTCAAAGCCTCCACACCTCCCGAGTCCTCAGGACCTGAGCTTTTACACAGTCTGAGGGCTGAAATTTTCTAAGTCCCACAGTAGTTCTCTGCTAGATTGAACTTCCAGACAGTCCAAGGACTGATATCTTCTAAGTTCCTGAGTAGTTCTCTGTTAGTCTGAACCTTCAGACAGTCTGAGGACTGATATCTTAAAAGTTCTTGAACAGTTCTCTGTTAGTTTGAACCTTTCGACAGTCTGAGGACTGAAAACCAAAAAGTTCTTGAGTAGTTCTCTGTTAGTTTGAACCTTTAGACAGTCTGAGGACTGAAAACCTAAAAGTTCTTGAGTAGTTCTCTGTTAGTTTGAACCTTCAGACAGTCTGAGGACTGAAGTTTTAAAAGTTTCTCAGTACTTCTCTGTTAGTTTGAACTTTCTGGTTAACAGAAGCCTTAAAACTTGTGACCATGAGTCTTGATTTCACATTTAGATCATCCATCTGAGTTCTTCTCAGACCTTCACCTGTGGGTTTTTTAGAAATCCTCAACAAACTTTGATTCTCTTCACTGAACAGTAAAGTTTGTGGAGATCAGAAGGTAACATTAGTTTGATAAATGCCTTCAACTACTAGTAGACTTTATCTGGAAAGCAGTTTTCTGAAATGAGTTCTTAGTAAATCTGTCCACATTCAAACCAAGAACATAGAAACAGGAAATGTTTGAAGAAACAACGTGATATTTTCGTTTCAGACTAGAAAACTCTTTGACCTTTATCTGTTTTTGCTCTTTTTCATCCTTTTATTGTCTCTTCTGTTTAATTTGATCTTCTAAAGTCTAAATGGTGTCTTTTGAAATGTTTTGTCTTTAGTTTGATTCTTCTTAAATGTTTAGTTTTGCTCTTTTCTCACCTTTTATTCTTTTCTAATGTCTGATTTGATTTCCAAATGTTTTGTCTTTTTAATGTTTAATTGTTTTTTCAAATGTTTTATCGGCTTGTTTGAGTTTCTTTTTCTTTCCCAATATTTAACGTTTCAATTAAATCTTTAAGGTTTTTCTTTTTAAATGTTTTACCACCTTTTAATGTTTAATTTTCTTTTTAAATGCTTCATTGTATTTTCTCTTTAATTCCTATTTGAAGTTTTATTGTCTTTAAGATGTAATTTTCTAATTAAACATTTAATTTTTAATTAAATGTTTTGTCTTTTTTGAGCTTTTTATTGGATCGGCATAGTGAGAGACAGACAGGAAACGGGAGAAGAGTCGGGGGAAAACTTGCAGCAAAGGGCCACTAGCGGGAATCGAACCCGGGACGCTGCGTCAGGGACCAGCCCCTGTACATGGATCACCCGCTTAACCCGTTGAGCTATATGGGTGCCCATGTTTTGTTTGTTTAAGGGTTTAATGATCTGATTAAATGTTTTGCATTTTTTAAAATGTTTAACATTCTTCCTGTTCAATTGTATTTTTTAAATGTTCAATTACGGAAAACACGTCATCTGTAATTTCCAATATTTGTATATTAAATATTTTGTTTAATTTCATAACGACACGTATTGTATCATGTTGAATTATCTCATTCAATATTTTGTCTGTTTAATATAATTTAATGTAATTTAATGTTTAACTCTATTAAACAGACAAAAATATTGAATGAGATAATTCAACATGATACAATACGTGTCGTTATGAAATTAAACAAAATATTTAATATACAAATATTGGAAATTACAGATGACGTGTTTTCCGTAATTGAACATTTAAAAAATACAATTGAACAGGAAGAATGTTAAACATTTTAAAAAATGCAAAACATTTAATCAGATCATTAAACCCTTAAACAGACAAAACATTTAATTAAAAAATTAAATGTTTAATTAGAAAATTACATCTTAAAGACAATAAAACTTCAAATAGGAATTAAACAGAAAATACAATGAAGCATTTAAAAAGAAAACTAAACATTAAAAGGTGGTATATGTATATATAATTTAATTGTATTTAATGTTTAACTCTATTAAACAGACAAAATATTGAATTAGATAATTCAACAAGATACATGTCATTATGAAATTAAACAAAAATTTTAAAATACAAATATTAAAAATTACAGATAAAATATTTTACATAATTAAACATTTAAAAAATAAAATTAAACAAGAATATTAAACATTTTAAAAAATGAAGAACATTTAATTAGATTATTAAACCTTTAAAAAGACAAAACATTTAATTAGATTATTAAACCTTTAAAAAGACAAAACATTTAATTAGATTATTAAACCTTTAAAAAGACAAAACATTTAATTAGATTATTAAACCTTTAAAAAGACAAAACATTTAATTAGATTATTAAACCTTTAAAAAGACAAAACATTTAATTAGATTATTAAACCTTTAAAAAGACAAAACATTTAATTAAAAAAATTAAATGTTTAATTAGAAAATTACATCTTAAATTTCTTAAATCTTTTTAATAATAAAACTTTTTAAAATTTTTATTGTATTATTTTTTTCCTTTGATTTAATTGCTTTTTGTTATGTAGTCTATTTCTTTAATCTTCTTTTTCTGTCAAGATTTTAACCCCAACCTTAAAAATGAAATAAACCCTTAAATCACGATGAAAACACTTCTGTTGTCACAAACATGAGTTAGTCAATTATTCAGTTTATCAATTCAACTTTATTTGTTTAGCACCTTTCACACAGATGACAAAACTAAACCAGCAAAGAGAAAAACTGCTAAAACTATGATTAAAACTCAAAAACATTTTTAAAAAAATGATTTATCATGGTAATAAAATATGTTGTGTCCAGGGGATGGAGGGAGTTTATTGAAGTCTTCTTGGGCTCACATGGGAAATCATTTAAAATATAAACTTGATATTCAGTCTAAGGAAACTGCAGAGCAACAGAAGAACCAACAATATCTCGTGTTTTCTCCTTTAATGAGTCGACTCTTCTTGTGCTTTCAGACCAAAGAACTACAGACTCTTCACAACCTGCTCAAACTCTTGGTACAGGACCTCACCACACGGGTCAAGAAGGTTTCCATCTCATTTCTACTCTGAAGCTCACCTTCTCCTGCTCAAACTGCTGACAAATGTTTCTGCTGCTCTAAAGTCTGGTCTCCAGAACGTCCTAAAAACTCTCAAAGTCTCTTCTGCTGCAGGTTGCTTTGTAGAACTGTTACAGAAAACCTCACTAAACCACATGGAGGGGCCTCAAGATAGTCGTCCAAATGAAACCATACAAAAACCAAACTAGCACAACCCAAACACTAAAGTCTCCTGCAGCCTACCAGAGAACCTCTGAGAACAGAGAATCAGGACAGGAACTCTTACTTTCTGGACAACCAACGCTGGTTCACAAACAAGAATACAGAATGTGTCTGACCAAAAACCTCTGAAGACTCACTACAGCCAAGATAAAGACACAACTCACCTGCACCAAACCCACTAATCACTGCACACATTAGCACCATGTGGTAACTGTGGCTAAAGAACCACATTTACCAAGACAACTATCCAGTACAAAGCCCTAAAACACACCAAGAAACACATTAAAGACGATTTTACTGCTGGAAGCTGCAAGCCAACGCCTAAAGAACAAACTAAAGCAATGGAAACAAACCCAGTTCAGTGGTGAAGAGAATCAGAGGAAATGTTTGTCTGCAGCTAAATAAAGCAGGAAGACACTGAGCTGCTCAGGTGTTCCTGATAACACCAAGCTGCTCAGGTGTTCCTGATAACACCAAGCAGCCACCTGGACAGCCAATAGGAACACAGCTTACTGGAAGTCCAGAGGGCTGGGTTAGTGAAGGAAATTTAGTTTGAAGTTGAAGCAGAAAGTTAACAAAGAAAGTTGAAAACCACCTTCTGATACCTGAAATCTCTGAGTTTTCACACAAAGAACACCTGAACATGTCAAACTGGTTTCATAGTAGAACCATCATTGTAAAAACGTCATAGTATGGTGTGTTGCTCAAAAAACATTAGGACCCGGCTGTCAGGGGACAAACATGTAAGAAACATGAGAACAGAGAGAACCCAACCAGTAGGTCACAGTTTATCATCCCCCAGTCATCTCCTGAAGTCCATATGGTGAGAGACATCAGTATCTGGTTGTTAATTTACCAGAGGATGCTTATAATCATGCTGATGTGGTCTGTACTCTACAGTATTTTAGTGACTCAATAAATGCCTAAGTTGTTTTTTTTAAAATGCTTTTTAGTTTTTAATAAACATTTAACAGCCTATATGTAATCAATAAATGGCCTTTGCCTATCTTAAGAAAAATTCACTCAGAACTCTGATATGTTAACAGTACTAAATAAATTAATAAATACATGCATACACACAAAAATAAGTTAATACATTAACTGTGTTAAGATAAGATTTAGATTTTTAAAAAAGTTGTTTATGTTTTTGCAGAATCCAGTATTGCTCACTGGTTGGTCATTACATTTTATTAGTTTGATTTCACTGTTTAAAATGATGCCACCTCTTTTCAGACAGAACCTGTGATAATAAAACAATACAAAATTTTTAGTTCCGTGTTAATAAAGCACTTAAAGCTTTAAGTATGGCTAAATGCTTTTTTCAAAATTAAATATATCACTCCTTAGGTGGTAGTGGCCCCAAGTTCAGTAAAGTTGGAAAGATATTCACAGATTCAGACTTCCAGCATCAATAACTCATTAGATATAGGTTGTCAAAACATAAACGATGCCTCTTTCCCATTGTTGCAAGGCAGACAATGTGCTACAAGCCCAGTTTTATCAAAAGTAGCTGTCTTTCAAGCTACAGGAATAACATTGGTGTCTATGGAGTGAACAGGGTCCGTCTGCAATTTGCAAAACCGCTGCAACAGTAAAGAGAGACAAATATTCAATAACTTCACTCTTATACATTGTAGTGTCACTAAAATCACTGCAGCCTTCAACTGGCTCCTGTTGACAAAGTGTTTTAACAGAAATGTAAATGCTGTAATTTGATTCTTTTAATAAACCATGTAACTTGAATGGATGTGATGCTGGTGTGACCACAGTGCACACGTCTGATGTTGCTCACAGTGGTCCAAGGGACGCTCAGGGAGTTTGTGTGTTTGCTCAGACTCATGAAAAGTTAGAGGAAACATTGGTTGACACAGTTCTGCAGCACAGACTTTAAACAAATTTTTTCTTTAAATGACATTAAAGCTACATTGCTGGCAGGTATACATGACCTCATACAACAGTTATGCATGCAGAGCCTCATGGTACTAAGGATGAAACTACCTACTGTCACTGGTTTAAACAGACTCTTTCATGTCAAAGTGAAAACAGATTTCTACAAAGTAATGTCAATTAACTGAAAATATAAAATGTAAAATAAGTGATTGCACAAATTTCTGTGAAGAACTTGATCAACGAGTTGGTGTATGCACAATTTCCCATCTCATCCCCAATACTCCTTTAGAGGAGTCATGTGTGTCTTGGTGGCCTCCCTTAGTAGTCACTCAGCTTTCTACGCAGAATTTCACATGTATTTTATTCCTTCCATTTCTTTATGATGCAATTAACTGTATTTTCTTGTATATATCTTCTGACAAATGCTTTTAATTACCTTTTCACTGAGCTGTGGAGTGTTCTTTTGTCTTCATGGTATAGTTATAGCCAGGAGTGCTAATTCTCCAGTGAACAGACTGTCCCGATACAGGTGTCTTTATGCCACAATCACTTGAGACACATTCACTGCACTGAGATGATCTCCATTTCACTAACTGTGTGACATTTAGCACCAATTGGAGGCACTTGTGTTGAAGTAGGGAGTTACTTTAAAGGGGAAGACTACTTATTTTAAGATCTGTGTTTTTATTTAATTGACATTACTTTCTAAAAATCTGTTTTCACTTTGACATGAAGAGTCTTTATTTGTAAATTCCTGTCATAGCAGGAATCATTTCACATTATAGTGATATTTCACAGTTTGCACTCAATTCTGCTGTGTGCTCTATTTGTGCACATCCCTGCATTTTAACAACAGCTGTAAAGAACTTTATGCTTTAAAAAATTCTGCTCATTGTATAGCTTTACTGTGACATTTCGTATTGGTTTTTCATCACAAAAATACATGCAAAATAAAGTACATTATTAAGTCTCTCAGTGGAGTGGCTTAAATATTCATCAGTGCAAATGCTTTCAGATGCCTTATGTTGATCCACAAACTTCACTCTACCCACGGGCAACAAATGAGAGAAACCCCTTCTAGCAGTGCCATACACGACTTCACACTCTCCAAACAAATCCACCTGCACTTGCCTGCATTCAAACCCAATTTCAGGGGACATCGTTCATAATTTATGATGCCAAACCAGGGCCATGGTCCCTCTGCAAACTGTGTCACATTTACATAGTCCCACAAGGACCCTGGTGGGCTGACACAAATCTTTCTAGCTGAAGCCAATACATTTAAAAAAAACAAAACAAAACAAAACAAAACGCAATTACTGCTCACCGATGGTGTTATCAACAAATTCTGATTAGGAAAGTCATACAGTTAATTTTGTAAAAGAAACTGAGGCAGAAAGGACTGGAGAAAAAATAAAGAGAAGATAAAGCAGGAACTGAATTGGCCGTTGTAGTGAGGCTTTACTGTTGGCAATGTGTGGATTTATTTATCGGCCTGTTCCAGTAGCCTCCTTCCTCCGCTCGGCCCCCCTCCCCCCTTCCTTCTCCTCCTCCTCCTCCTCCTCTTCCTCCCTTTCTTTCTTCCACATCCATGCTTTATGTACACAATCAATTATTCAACATGCAGTTTTCACAAGCTGTACCTCCCACTCTGCCAACTGCACGCCTTGTTGTAGGCTCAGATAAACACAGCTTCTGTAGGCTGCAGACAGCAATAGAGCTATGGCCTTCTCCTCCTCCTACAGGACATTTGCCAAGGTTGTATATTGTCTGCAAGGCTGTTGTGGGCTTATTTATTGGAATATTCTTGTCCACTAACGCTTTAAGAAAAAGATTATCCGTGAAAATTTGTTATTCTTCTGACAAATATTTAAAGAATCTGTTGATGGGCTTTGTTGTTGAATTTTTCTCTCTTCCAGCTTGCTTTGACATTTTCTACAAGTACAAAAGAGCTGTCAATTTTAGTCAGACTTTTAATAAAATCGCATTTTGTGCAGGAATGTATAAATACATGTATACATTACTAAGACATTGAGTTTCTAGATAATTAAATTATTTTGTTTCGTGCCCTGATTCCAATAATTATGCTCATCTGTAGTCACCATGATAAAACCTCATCCGAATAATCACGGTGAGTCTTTGAGATTTGTATTTGTATCAATGGCACTGTTTCGGTCAGCCATTCGATCAGTCCATACTTTGGTCCTTACTGGAATTGATTCGGTTAAATGTGCCTTTCAAAGGTTGAAGTCTACTCATCTAATTTCTTGCACTTAACTAAGATTGATATTTTTATTTGTGAATTTTTAAAAAATTTGGCGCAGGTTTGGCAGATTTATTTTAAGGACTTTGGTGATACTCAGTAGGTAGCAGGAGGTCATGGTAAGCATGTTAGCACCGTAGTCTATATGTAAAGATGATATGACAGCTTCCTAGAAATGTAGTCAAAATTTCTCCATTGCCCCCTGGTGGCTGGCTGCAGTATAGCTCATAAACCCTGCACCCTTCATGACAGGGAACAAGACATAAGTCAAACAAAAAATAGGCATAAAAAAATCAAATCACCCCTTATATAAAATGTTTTGATGCAATTCTGTAGCAAGGAATCTGCAACCAGGGGTTCTCCTGGAATAGACTTCACACTTTGGCAGGGAAGATGCCACAACAGGTTTTACTAGCACCAACCACATGTACATATCTTAAACATTTGTGCGTTCGTGAGTCAATCTGTCTGGCCCAGTAATGCACACTGTTTCTAACAATAGCAAAGGAGATATTCTTCTTCCTGTCTCTCACCAGTGTGGTTGATCTGTGTGGTAACTTCAGGCCTCAGAAGGCTGATATCTCTATACCAAACCCATCTTGCCACACTTAGGAATTTTGTTAGCCTGTAGGATGGAGATTGCCATGTCATTATTGTTACTGAGAATCAGTTTCTGGTTCTACTGTATATGCTATGTATAGCTGACTTGCCCCAGCACTACAACTTGCCATTGTGGAGCGTAGAGCAGTTTTCCAGCATTTGTACAGAGTAGTTGGTGAGCTGGTGTGCTTAAGTTGCAGCATGTAGCATCAGGGTGGACGGAGAAGGGCAAAAGGACATTGTTGAGGAAGGAACAGTATAGCCAAATTTTAACAATTTTGAGATGTGGAGGGATTATTTTCATGTATAAAACTTGTAAATGTGTTACTCTGATAGATGGAAATTAGGTTTTACTGGTTTAATCAAGTACCTGAGATCGACTTTTGTGTGAGTTTTGAAAGCTTGCTTAAGTTAATGCTAAGCTAATAAGCCAAGAGAACAACCAAACTATGGTTAAAGTAGTTTATATGTAGCTAGCTATCTAGACTTCTGGCAGTTAATCATATTGTTTATCTAGAAACACATGTGTACAGTGACCATCCATGACAGTACAAGACAGTTGAGACTGTGCTGGCTGGGATTGCTGACACTTCGATACTACATCTCCAGCTAATCACAAATGGTGTCACCAGCTTATATTGGCAGTGTCAATTTCCAAGATATTTCGCTTCACTTTTGTAAAGTAGGAAGACTTGTTGATGCTTCATCCGTCTTTTTATATAGTCGGTGGTTGGCATATTGATGCTAGTATTTTGCTCAAAGTTCCTCATCAAATTATAGAAATTATGTTCGGGTCGATCAGGAAATGTCAGGGTAAATGTGTCTGTAGCTGTATGTTGACACTGTATCAGTACTTGATGGATGAATTTTCTTTTGGCTATTTCTTTTTCAGAGAGAGTTCAGACGTTAGTGTGAGCCACCTAACAACGTCCCCGGAGATACAAGGATTCATTGCCTTGCTCAAGAACTTAATGCTGTCTGAAGAGCTTTTCCAGGCCCCAGCTCAGGACTTCACCCGGCTGCACTGCTGGGATATATTAATCAGACCTCTTGGCTGGAGCTGTCAGTTGTACAAAGGCTAATTTCAAATGGCGGAGATAAACAACACTAATACAGAGAAAACAACACCACGCACCATTGTCTGTTCTCACCTCTGTTTGCATCAATCTGCGATCCTGCACTCGGTTCTTTTCCAGTGAGTGGAAGCAAAAAGAGCTGCAGGAAGATGAAAGAGGGCAGAATGTGGGTAAAAATGGAATACGAGAGACATGCCTCAAATCCCTGAAATAGAAGGAGTGGAAATAATAATGATCATAGGCTCCTTCTGCCTCATCACACAATCTCCTATGGTGACAGCTAAAAATTTCAAGAGCAACAGCAATTCTTTGTCACTCACTGCAACCGGTCGTGTTATTGTGTGTCTATTGTGTATGTGCTTGTGCGCTGTGGGACTTTCACTTCTCATGCACCACGATTTCTATTCTCTTAGGAGGCTGTTTATGAAATGATGAACACTAATCATATACAGAATGATACTGTATGACAACTTTTGCATCTGCAATGAGATCCTCTAAGGTTACAGTGCATCAGAGTCACACTGATGATAAAAAATTATCTGCCTCCATCGCAGATACTGCAGAGTAAACAGCAAGCTAATTAGACATTCAGGGCACAGTGGCCGCAGGCAGTTTTCTCTGTGAAGCCTCCCATTACCGGCATCATTTCCACAGCCGTCAGTACAAACCATGATCCCTTTTTTCCCGACCAGCCAGAGCAGGCAGCGCTTGGCCTCGATTTGCTCATCAATACGGGAGTCTTAGTATCCTTTTCTGTGGTGGCTGTGGTGGTTTTTGTGTGTTAGAGGAGGTAAATGGGGAAGTGGGAAGCAAGTTGCAAGATGTGAGAATACACGGAATCAATAAAAAACATTCTTCATCCTAACTCAGTGTCACAGGTACAGAATAAGTACATGAATATAGTAAAATAAATGTTACAACTCACGTCAAAATCCAATCCAATCTAATAGAACTTACATTAACATTCAGCTAATTTACTGCATTTAACTACCATCCAGTAGACATCAACATAAATGTCAGCCCCATAATGGCACTAAAGAAAAAGTCAGAGGATAACCAAATTCACTAGGATGAGAACCAATCTAATTGTTAATAGTTATAGTTGTTGAAACATTAGACTAAAAAATAAAAATATCAACCTCAAGGTGACCCTAGAAGAAAAAATTCAGGAGTCAACAAATTTCATGGGTTTTGTTCACTGGCAAACACAAATGTCTGTATTTTTATGGCAGTTCATCCAGTACTTTTTCAGATATAGCGACCTTGACTAACTGCAACTAGTCAAAACAACTGGTTAGTGTTAGAAACAGTTCTAAAGTGGATTGCGTGTTGGAAAAGTCAACTTGTGCCTTGTGGTGCTTCAAGGCAACATACACCCTTTCAGTTTTACCCAAGGCTATGTTAGTATTACATGCTGAAGTGACCCAGATCAGACTGATTTGTCTCCAAAAACACAGGCGTCAATGGAGAGACAAGAAATTTGTTGGACGCTCAAGGAGATGCACCTTTTAAAGTCAAAATATGCAAAGCTTAATCCTTGTAAGCATGCTGTTGAAAATCTAGGTAAAACTGCACATCTGCATAGTTTAGGAGTTTCAGGAGACGGATACATGTCACTTACAAAAAGAAGGTTAATCATCAACAGTGATTAAAGACTGGAATTGAGCATGAAACCCATGGTATGGAACTTTTGTTTCCCCATTCTGGCAGAGAGAGTAGTAACAGAAACACTGTTGATGCATTCTTATGACATATGCCTTGCCATTGATCACTTTGTTCTTTTAGACTGTTATCTGTCTTCTGAATGCTAGATTTATTTTTCATTTAGTGTGTCAGAAACTTCCATCAAACTCCTAGGTGCTACATCCTACTCTGTGCCCATTGGTTCGGTTGTTTCCTTCCGCAGCTCTGACAAACGAATAATTGCTACTTCGACTATTAACCATCAGTATTGGTGCACCACTGCAATAATGCCACAACAGATACCAGTTTAAAAACTCTGTACTGTGCTATAAACACAGAAGGATTTACCTGTCATTGATAGGCTTTGTCAGCATTGTGCGAACTTCTTTGGCAAGAGTTTTCATATAACAAATGGTCATTTATATGTAAGTCACACACTCAGGCTTTAACTTCTGTAATATGAATGCAACTCAAGACACAGTCTCACCTCCCTAAATGTTTTGGGGAAAAAAAGATGGACACCTAACATTTTTAAGATATGCTCACTCTACACATTTTTAACTGAAAAATGTTTTTTCCATGTTGTGTTAAGCGAAATATGTACAGATTTAAGTACGCTCTTGCAAATTAGGAACACATCGTTGTCAGGAGACAACATCTAGTGTTTGGTTGTATATTAGACACTCATCCACTGGTTGTTTACATTAGCTTGCCATTCTAAAACATGCTTCTGCTATATTTGCACCTTGCTAAGTTAAGCTTAGGATTTCGAACTGCTGCAAAAACTGACACTTAAGATGGAGATTAGGGAGAACTAAAATCTTTTTCGCAGCTAAAACGTCACATTGCATCGTGAAAGTGAAACATGGAATGATAGCTGCTGGTGTCGACATTAAAACGATTTTAGTTCTATGAGTTCTGATTGATCCCTGAAGGAGATTTAGGCTTTAAAACAACTGAGATTGTTCTTCCCTAGAATATTAGATAATAGATTATTAGAACAGTATTAACATGTTCCTAAGCTAAATTAACCTTTTTCACTCTGTTCTGTCCCCTCACTGAGACCAG
This sequence comes from Amphiprion ocellaris, assembly GCF_022539595.1. Taxonomy (NCBI): domain Eukaryota; kingdom Metazoa; phylum Chordata; class Actinopteri; family Pomacentridae; genus Amphiprion; species Amphiprion ocellaris. The sequence continues at coordinate 22,029,337 of NC_072777.1, read as the reverse complement.
GCTATATCTGTTGTTAAACAAAACCTGCTTCCACTTTTTTTTCGAGATTTTTGACCATTGGACATCCACACAAGAGGTCATCTATTGCTACTATGACTAAAATTAATGTAGTATTGTTGTGCTTCATTATTGCATTGGCACCGACTCATTGTTATAATATTGTTATTTTAGTCTCTAATTTGCATCTTTGAACAGACAGAAGTAAAAATGACATTTTTTGCTGGAATTTATTAAAATCTTACTCTGGTCTAGTGATGAGCATAGAGAGACTGAGAGACTGTACTTCCAATTTCTAAGTGTATCTTATCCGCAGAGCCCAAGGTTGTACATTTTGACTGTACAGTTGCGGAGCTGTTGCTGAATAAATTTGCTTTTTTAGATGCACATTGCAAAAAATAGCCTTGGACTTAAGGAGTCAAGCCTAATACCCTTTTTGTCTGGTGATGGAGCAAAATGGACAACATTTGCCTTTGAATTGTAGTGTGCATGCAAAGTCACATGAAATAGCACTAGTTAAAAAGAGTACTCAAAATGATGAGTTTGAGACATTACTTGAATGAATACATTGTTTATTCCCAACTGAGGCTATGTTCAGTTTGGCAGCAGTCCAGAATTGATCATTTCCAGGTCAGCTAAGACAAAAGCCACTTGCAGTGTTTGTTACTATACACAGAAAAGCCCTTTTTGGGATCATATCAGCAGCCTCTGGTGATATACCATTGACTAATCTATTCACATATTTCCTCACAAAGAAAAATTATTTCATAAGATTGTCTACATTAGCCTGGAGTGGCCCTACAGACTGTGTTCTACTCCACCTCCTACCCAGGCTTTTCATTTGCCTGCAACAGTATCTGCAGTATCCATACACTCCCTCTCTCTCTCTGCAGAGGGGTTTCCCAGCACAGGCATTCCCTCGCTCTCTTATCCCTCCTCTGCTGCTGATACAGCGTGACCAGGATTACGCTTTTAACCCAGTCCAAGATGGCTGCCTCCAGCTGCCAGCTCACTCTCCTCTCTTTCTCTTCTACCCTCCCTCTCTTTTCTGTCTCTCTCTTCCTGCGCTGTGTCTGGAAAGAAATTAATGGGAGAGAGCAAGACTTTAAAAAATACATGACCCTGGAGAAAAAATGACACACACCACACACCAGTCAGCGTTTCTCGACTGCAGCCATAAAACCCTGTGCAAAGAGATTTACTATCATCCACTATGTGACAGCTGAACATGCTAATTAAGGCAGCCTTTCCATCTGTCACTTTAGATAAGCAAAAGTGCTGATCGTTTTTCGAGGCAAACTTTCAGATGGGAACCACGGCAAGGATGCACTGCTTTTAATACTAGGGCTGCTGTGATGCACTGGTTGGTGTAATCTCTCCGTAAAAAGCATGTGAGTAAAATAATACTGAATAAATAATATATGAATATAAAAATATATTTTATAAAATAATAAAAATCAAAAATATAATAAAAAATTATATACACACACATATATATGTAAGTATATAAATGTTTATATATATATATATATATATATATATATTTATATATATATATATATATATATATATATATATATATATAGATATAGATATAGATATAGATATAGATATATAGATATACATATATATAATGCTGCAGAATAGGAAGTCTAGCGGTCATTTGCAAGCAGGTTTGGTTTAAACCTACATCTACAGACCAGACATATTGTTCCTGCTCTGAGAGGTTAAAGGGAGTGCTGCCAAAGCTTGGTAAAATCAATAATTTACTGCAGTTCCTGTACATATAAAATGCCTTTTTTCATAATTTAGCATTTCCCTGACTGGGGTAACCCAGATTCTTCTCTGCTATTTTCAAGAGAGATGCGAAACAGGAGTATATATTTTGCAGAAGAATCCAGAAGAAATGCCCTATTCATTTTTTGCATAGAGAATAATAGGTGACTTGCAGGGTGAGCCTTTGTAAGGCTTGCATGGGCAGAAAATGTTAAAAGTTAATTCATTACTACAAAAGATAAGCAACTGTGCCTGCATGCTATGAGGCATGTTTGCATTACAAAGGTAAATGTCACGATTAGTGGCTGAAGTATGATGTCTTTGGTCCAACATTGTAGATTGTTGAAGATTGTCTTCCATTTCATCTGACAAAAATTCTCAAATCTTGTTTTTTGTAATATTACCTTGCAACTGGGGCAATTTAAGTGGTGTACACACTAGCAACGATGTGGTGACCAGAGATCACCAAAGGTTAATGAAAGTCGATTTCATGCAGCACCATTGGTGACCCAACGTGAGCGATGCAATTGGGACAGCTGCCTATCAGAACACAGAATACCATTGACTGATGCATTATGTTGTTAGAAAAAGGATTTTCAAAGATCATTCTGTACACTCTGGACACAGAGTTAGCCGTTTTGCATGTGTCAGAGTTGTGGATTACGTTTAAGACTGACAAGAACCTCAGACAAATACTTTAGCCCTGACAAATCCAAGGACTTTCCTGTGTTCCATGCCTTCACTGACTATGACAGTGTATCTGCATTTGCAACCAAGTCAAGTACACAGCATAAAATACCTGGAATACTGATCACATGGCAATCGCCATGCAGACACAAGTGACTGGACATCACTGCAGTGAACTCTTCTCCAGGCGAGCCACAGCCAGTCTGTCCTTAAACTCTCAAGTTGTGGCTGCATGATGCTGGAGTTGGAATGCAAATGCAAAGATGCCTCCCCAAAGTTCCAAATGTGTGGAGGTATGAAAGAGACATTGAAGAATAGGTTAGATGACAAGAAAACAACCAAATGTGTCTAACATTATTTTTGGAGGTAAATCTTTGTGTACGACACAATTATTTAATGCTAAGAAAACATAGTGATTATTGTTGACTCTTTAAAGTCATTGTATTATTGGGGTTAATGAACAGAAGGACTGAGGTTTTAATATTATGAAGCCTAGCCTAAGTTCTCATATTGTGATTTCTTTCTTTGCATCTCTGAATTCACCATTAACTAGTCACAAAAGCAGTTTATGATGTTGTACAAGTCATCACTGTTATCCCTGGCCATTAAAACAAATAGACAAACACCATCTTTTCTGTGTAATCATATTTGGTTAAGGGGATATGATGCAAAAAGTGAATGGCTGAAATGCTTTTATGGAAAACTGGACTACGAGAGATGAGAGACTCAACCAAAATATTAAAGTTGCATGTTTTTGTAAAAGCTTTGTAAAAACTGCAAAAGTAAAAAGTGCTTTATAGAGCCAAGTGAAACTGCAGAACTGAAAGAATTGTGTGTGTTGTCACCAAATTAATAAACACTTACGTGACTGATCAATATTCATCATTGTTATGATCATTGTTGATATAGAAAATATTGACTAGTACAGCTTTAAACTGCTAATTTTAAGCTGTTTGTGGTAATTAAAATTTAAATATCTATTTCAGAAGTGTTCCATAATTGTCAGTAATGTTACAAATCGAATCAGAGACCCAGATGCAGGGCAATGACACGGCAGGCAGATGAAGGAGTACACAAAAATAGTTTTATTTACAACAGGAAGTACTGTTACTCTGACCTGCAACAAGTAAGCTTAATGAAGCCTTGGAACGACAGAGTTCCCGAGCGGAGCGGAGTAGCAAAAGCATGAAGATAAGCAGTAATAAACAGAGAAGCATGGAACTGACCTGAACACAGCACCAGCAAGTCAGGAAAGCTAAGCAGAGCAACAACAGCTTTACAAAACATAAGCCGCGGAAATGGCAAGGATAGAAATACAAGCTACACAGAACCAGAATGACTATACTGAACAGGCTCGGAAACTAGCAGGGAACTTAGCTGAGCAATGGGCAGAGACAGGGGACGAGAGGCGGGTGGTGATGGCATGTAGAGGTGGTGGCTGGTGCAGCTGGACAGGTGCTGCCGAGGAATGGAGGAAGGCCAGTGATCCTTGTTGGCGCAGCTGTTGGAATCCAGTGATTCCATCCCTAGAATTTGCAAGCGAGCAGGTAGGAGTCCGGTACTGGAAGAAAGGAGAACGCGGTAAGTACGACGCATAATCAGAGAGCTAGGCTGACTGGCAAACAATACTGGCTGTGCATCGATGACGATCCGGCATCGAATGGTGGCAGCGTCCGGCTTTAATGGGTAGAAGAAGGTATTTAGAACATCGCTCCCACCTGCTCTTTGCGCCACTTCGGCTGATAACGATTGGCAGGACCTGTCCGCATGCCACATGCCAACACATGCCAACCGTAAAGCTTGTAATATACCCACTAAATCATTCTAATATTGTTTAATTTGTTACATAAGAACTTTTTCATCATATTTTGTGATTTGAAATAGAATGTTGTAGCAGTTTAGTGGAGGACTAACACCTTCGATGACCTTCCATCCCATTCATGTTCAAAGACGTCATTCGGTTTTTGAAAACCAAGTGTTCTCTCTCATCTTCTTGCTCCTCTATTCACGCTAGTTCTTGCTCTAGCTGCACATACACGTATTACAGTAACTAAGCATAGACATAGCACAAAAGCTTGCCCGTGTGCACCCACGCACGGACGAACAGATGGCATGTGAATGTGTGTTTGCATACTGTCAGCGAATATCTGTGAGAATATGCATAGGTTACCATGGTGACACACCATCTTCAGTCCCCCCCAACAAAGTCCTGATGTTGAGACTTACAGTTAGATGAAGGGGATGTTCAGCTTACAGTGAAGATGGAGCACGCATGGAGGAAACAAAGGAGGAGAGACAGTGTATGGGAAGGAAAGAAAAAGAGGACAATAAAAAAAATAAAGGGAAGTTTAGCAGCCCACAACTACTACAGGGCCTAGATCATACCGTTTGACTAATGTACGCTATATATTTGTGCAAATGTATGACATAATGTCTCCTTTTTCGACATAATAATGACGATTTCTTAGACGTAATCATAAAATAACATCCATAATCAGCATTACTCAGCTTGATTTTTAGCAGGGGATCTATCATCCGTGAAGGATCCCTGTGTAAAAGTCATTTTCTCTAACCTGGTGTTTGTCAGAATTGAGATCAAAGGGGCTGCTGGAGAGTGAAGTTAAGCTGGCTGTTTATGGCATTAAAGACAAGCAGCTTTCTGCAAGTCAGAGCTTAACACAGCAGGTCTGCACACTGACAGCTCTTGTCATTGTGGATCTTAGTGAAAAGCTGCGCATTTGTAAGCAGCAGGTTAAACTAAGGCAGGGATAATGGTACCTGTAAGCATCTACAAGTACAACAGGAGAAAAAAAACCACACATTGAAGGAATAAAGAAGTGGAGCTCTGCAGCATGGGAGATTGTTTGCCAATATATCTACGTTATGTATAAACTGCTACACTTTGTGAAAGGAGAAAATGGTGCCAATAGTTGTGGATTAAACCTGCCTGTTGTCTTGCTAAATTTTAGGACTTTCTCAAGAGTGGAAAAGTTGTTGGTATCATGAACAGATTATGCGCTACATCTGGACATCTGGACATCTGGACCACAGTCTCTGTAGGAGCGAAGGTAGCAGCAACATTGAAATGCAAAATGACTACGAAGAGACGCAAAACAATGACAAAGATCCACAAAATGACGTTCCGAGTTCATATCCTGGACGAGCTCCTAAATATGTTATGTACGTGTTAATTACAGAATGAGAGGAGTAACTAAAGATCTAATAGAAAACCGGAACCTGATTAAGTAGCAAAAAGCAAATTATTTACAAATTAAAGCAAAACTGAATCCAACTGAATGCAAGTTTTCTAGAAAACAATGAAGCCGATCGAAAGTCTGCAAAGCACACAGGCCATAGGTACACCTGGCCACTCCTGCTGCTTATCAGGGCAACACCTGAAAAGAGAAAAAAGAACCACACAACCTACCTACATACAAATGCAGCAGTGAGGGCTGTAACACCACATGGAGATGTAAAATAACTCCAAGAGGCTTCAACAAGAGAGACAAAAGTTGACAAATTGATCCAAATGGACAAAGATACTCTAAAACAACTATTGAGGGAACCCAAATGAGCGCACAGAGACTCAAAACGCAAAACAATTTCTTTAAATCTAAACACACTGAAGTCCTAGCATGTTTGGGTTGAGATTTAGTGGAAAGCAATTGAATTCTTTTGATCCTTGAAAACATTAAATCTCGAACTGAAGATGGTAATCTTTGGCTTAACATGACCTGGATGACTGAGAATCTACACAGAGATTAGTTTACTGTCTATTCATGAGCGTAGAAGACTCCTTCAGCTGATGTTCCAAAGTCTTATATCAAGAGAAGGGAAAAGAATATCCCAAATGAGGCAACTGCCAACACCGTAGCAGATGTCAAAGGGGGCTGAGATAGCGGCATTAAACCGGATGGTGCCTGGAATGTCAGCGTGGAAGGACTGGAGATTGTGGAGGACTATTTGGGGGCAAACCTATCCATTCAAAAGAATTGCCACACAGATTTGTTTTCCAGCAAGTCAATGACCAGTTGATTCAATGTTGAAAAGCAATAAAATAATAATAATTTAAAAAAAAAAAAAACTTAAAAGAGGAAGTAAGTACTTCTTAGAGGCATTATAGAAAACCACACATGAAATAACACCATGCATTAGGTAGCAGTCATTCAGAAAATCTTGCAGGTGGAAAGCTAGGACTGTCAGCAGTCCATTATCTCTCACATAACATGCTGAAAAAACAACTATTTGACACTGTTGTGGGGCAGTTTGATAAATCGCGAGGTTAGCAGTTTGCCTGAGATGCAGCTACCAGAGAGAGCCAATATCTTTGATGATATTTATTTGCAAGTCAAATCATCTTAATGGCTTTTGTTCATTTATTTATCTGTGCTTTATATAATGGCAGAGTGACTTCTCTGATGTATTAGCCAGCGCTGAGTGGGCAGCTCAGATCCATTACCCATCTACTAATGCAGGTCTTTCTTTTTTTTATGCAGTCATTTATCTCAGCCGTCTTCTTCCACCATTTAACTCAACAGCATCCACGGCAAAACCGCCACCAGCCTAGATGAGGAAAAGAGGGCATACAGCAGATAATCTGACACAACAACAGAGGAGCACATTAGGAGGACCAGGGAGCTGTTTTATAAACTTTGCAATGTGCAAGCTGCGATTGTAACGCCAAATCAAGTTCTCTCCTGTTATTCTGGAAGTCATTTACTCGTTAAAACAAACGCCATACTGGTACTTCTCATGTATAAATGTGCAAGAGCTCCGTGGCACTGCCAAATTTATCTGCAATTTGCAAATGATCATTTGTGAAGAGTATACTGAGACCATTTGCAATGTAGTGTGCACAAATTGGTCTTGTGAAACATGGACCCGTTTCTCCAAAATAATTTGTAAACACTTAACATACATAGATCAAATGGTGTCAGTGTCGCGTTGCACATTTGACTTTCACTTGCAAATTGCAGATAAACAATCCTTTAGTTTGCAAATTGCAGCCGTTGCAAATATGATGAAACATAAGATTTTAGAAATAACTCATTTGTGAGATAAAACAACCCATAACTCCAAAAAGTTCCTAAAACCTTTGTTATTATTACTGTTATTTAGAGTTATCATATTTAGGCACATTTAGTTAAATGTAAAGGCCGCCATCACCTGGATGATATCTGTTTTGAAAAGTAGGTTTACAAAAGTGCCTTCTTCTTACATTAGAGGTCTTGATAACTGCTAGCACAATTTGAGACATTTTTGAGTAGAAGGTACCAATGGAACATTGATTTCTATAGATTACACAAAATTAGGTCTTATGTGGTGCCTTAATGTTACAGGGTTGCAAGTTTTTTCAGTGTGTTTATGGCAAGTTTCTGAAAGTGTTGCATGTTTTGTTGCCAGGGTGGGGATAAATGCATGACAGCTGGATAAGAAAGAGTTCATATTGTCTCCTTATGACTTCAGACATCATTATTCTTGTTGGGCAAATGATGTCACTTTGCCACTCATGTATATGCGGTTTCTTATTACAGATCTACATTTTAGTTGTAATTCCAGTTTCAGATGTCCACAGTTTTATTCGAAATAATCCTATTTGTAATTTAACAGATCTGTATTTTTCCTCAGTTCAAGACATTTAAGTTGATGTTTCGGGAGGTAACTAGTCAATAATGGCATTGCTGATATCTCAAACTGGAATTCGGCCTCATCAAAATGTAATTACAGACATCTTGAAATCACATTGCAGATATGACAGAAGCTTTGGCAAGCGGAATGCAAAAGCACAGTGCTTTGCTTTTCAAACATGCTCTTGCTCTTTAACTGAGCACATTTACAAGCTGTTTTGCCTCCATACCCTGAGGGTGAAGTTTTTGTAAATTTTGACCACAAATATCCAAATGACCAAAGCTCTGGCTTTTTAGCAGTATAATAGTTTGCTGTGCCAGTATGGAATACCTCCATGTACAAAAGTTCGGAATAGTCATAAGGCCATTTGAGAGATCTGCAACTTTAATTTAACTAATTCAAACTGAAGAACAGACATTTTTGTAGTTTTGATAAGTTGGTGTAGTTAGCTGTAGCTAGCCAGTCAAACAAAATGCTAATATACGTAATGTTTATTCTGGATAAATAGCTCAGCAACAAATATTAAAATGGCATGCTGTGAAGATGTGGCTTCATGTACTGTCATAACTCAATTTGAGCACTAGTGCTGTTTTTTTTTTACAACAGGAAGTGGTTTTCTTATAAAGAGATGTGAGAAAAGGAAAAGTCTTCATAAACTCAGGGTATTAAAGCCAATGTGTTAAATGCATAAGCTTCTTTTTAGGAAATGACACACTTGTGACTTAAAGTGCTACCATTTTACATTGCAACATGAAGGTTCACCTGGTGTTTTCACATGCACACAATCCTTGAAGCATTTAAAAAAAAAAAATCCAGTATCCTCAGTGGGACTTGATGAGGAAGACCGAAGAAAATTGCTTCTGCAGAAAGTGACTTTGATTGGCAGCTGCCTCTGAGCACCAGCACACATCGATTTAAAAAATATGAATACGCTTCTCCTTTCCATGCACCAATCAGGAAGCTCTCAATCAGAGCCACATCACACAGTAAGCCTTTCACTCTTATTTTTCACATTTCTCATCTGGAAGTTTGCAGTTGCAGCTGATTGCACCTGATCCCCTAAAACAGATACATGAAGAGCTGAAAAGCCGACGCGCTGCACTGGTGCCCAATAAAAAAAATGTAAAAAATCAATATCAACATATCTGCACCATCTTCCTCCACTTTCGGTCATGAAGCAAACATTTATTCCACATTCGCAAAGGGACTGTGAGTCATCTCTAATTTCAGATATTTCAACAACAAATTTGCCGACACAGTTTGAGCCTTTTTTTTTGGCATCCATGTTGGATATTTCCAATTATTTTCTGCTCAGTGTTTCATTTATTATTGCCACCACATGAAGGCAGTGATTAATGAGCCTGACTGAAATCTTTGAATACATTTTTTTTCTATCAATTTAATGTAAGTGCCTGCTTGTAATGTAGTCATTCTCTCACAAAAACATATAAGTAATTCAGCTGCAGCTGCTCGAAAACCAAAACTGTTTTTGTGAATTTACAAACCATCATGACAAATGTGAAGATGTTCACTTTCTCAGAGTGATTTAATTTTTGAAGTCTCTTCTTTTATTTCACCATAAAATAACATTTTAAAAAATCCCAATTTGTGTGAGGTCACTGCATATTTATTTCTATGCAATTACTGTTTAAAAATTATTGCTAAACTATATTACACAATTCATAATTAGGCAATTAATAAACATCATGAAAGATCATTGTGTTTTATTCCAAATGGGCCCTTATTTTTGTAGTTTTGCCCACATTTCCTGTTGTAGTTATGATAACACTGCGCACTTCACTTCTGAGATCTGGGAAAATGGCAGCATCGCTAAAATGAAGTCAGATGGGAACAGTGACATGAAAAGTTGCTGTATAACTCCATATGGTGGATTCCCAGGTCAAGAATACCTGGAGGAGATGTCTTCATTTTTGGCATAAACATTCTTTTGGACTCACGGATGATCTGACGACAATGTGGTGGCGAAATGTCAATGTTATTGTGACCCCCATAAAAAAAGATTTCTTTGCCCATATATCAAGAACGTTTTTACAGCAAAATTTTGATAAAATCAGCCTGACATTTGATAAGTATAATCACATAGATCATTCAATCCATACTGAAAAATACACGTAAAAACAGCTGCAGTTATAGAGGTGCTGAATAGATCAGGTTGAGCTGTTTCCCACTGCTTTCAGTCATAATACTAACCTAATATAATTTCCTATGGGGTCTGTCTCCATATTTAATGTACTGAAATGAAAGGGAATAAGTGCAGTTCCAAAAATATTTCTTATACTAGACTATAACTCTACTTATAGTGTGTCTTGTACTTACAGTGCTCCCAAACAAATCTTGAAATCACTACTGTCCTTAATGCAAAGCTGGAGTTTGGGGCCCCTGAAGGATAAGGGTCTAGGAGTAGATGCTGGTTCGCCTGTTTGAGAATCAAGCCTTGATGTCCTGATATCTCAGCTGGACATGTTTTCGCAATTTTGCAGTCAACTAGATGCTCAGACCATTATCAAGAACCCATCTTGAAAACAACTGGAGTTGCTCTTTAATATATTTTCCTTTGATTAATGATTTACAGCTGCAGAATCTACTGTATGTGGGGCTGACAAAAAGTTTTCAGTCTGTTTAAGCTTTAACATCACACATGTGCGATGTGTGCAAGCAATTACAGTTACAAGTCAAGTTGTCGCAAGATACCCTACTGTCAACTCTGGGTTCTGGATAGACCAAATTTTGTGACCGCTGACTGATGGATGCACAGAAAAAAACATCATGTAGCTTGGATGTGTGTATTTCAATTTTGGGAACATCAGTGGTGACTGGAGGTGGGTCTGCAGCTACCACTAAGAGAAGAAACAGCAGTTTTAACATTTTTGACAGCGAAAAACTGCGGTTTCTACGACTGGTGATTGCGCATCAGGATCACAGCAGAGATTTGCTTATCATTTTCTTCAATGTTCACGTGGTTGTGCACCAGGAATTAGTCTCCCCATTTCAGGCTGCCAAGAAAGATAACTGAATATACAAACTATCATCTTTAAATCTAAAAATATGCGTTGTATTCAGATACTACATCTCAGAGGACCTGGGCTGGACTGTGAACACCACCCACATCATCAAAAAGGCCCAGCAGCGTCTCTTCTTTCTGAGAAGGAACAAACTCCCTTCACCTCTGCTGAAACCCTTCTACCACTGCACAACAGAGAGTGTCCTCACCTGTAAGTGTGCCTGTCCGGTGTGGTGCACCAGCTGCACTGCATCTGAAAAGAAACAACTGCAGCGGGTAATCAAGAAGGCTCAGTGGATCATCGGCTCCCCACTTCCATGCCTAGAGGATATCTATTCCAGCCATCTCCTCCGACAGTCCAAAAAGATCCGGGATGACCCTGCCTGCGCTACAAGAGTCAAAGAATGGAATTTCATTGTACCCCTTGCAATGACAATAAAGCTTCTTAATCTTAATCATCAGAGTTTGTTCAGGCAAGTCATAATTCATATATACCTATTTCAGATTACCACAAAAGGAATAATTACATTTTCTTAATCTGTTATCCCTGCTGACAACAGATGAATAAATTAAAACACCATGCATTCAAAGAGTAATTATTGGCAGCTCTTCCTTTTGGCCGCATATATTTCTGTCCTGCTGATTTGTGTGGAACTTCAAAAAGAGTCTATCAGTGTTTCTCGCAGTGAAAGAGTTCTCTTCTCTGCTGTGCCTTTGAGCATTTCTTTTTGCTAAATGAATAAATCCTTCATGGTGTGCTGCCTGTGATGAAAATAATAGTAATGAAACTGGCAGGGTGGTGAGTATTGGCCACAGGTGTCCTCATGGTGCACGGTAAGATAAAATTCAGTGTGTTGGCTCCATTTCATTATGTAGCCCAAAGCTTTTGTTTTCCTTGGTGTAGTTAAAAAATCCTTCTTGACTTCAGCACAGGCGACAGAAAACTGAGCAGTAACAGTCCTCCAGAAGGCATTAAACAGACTCATAGTCTCATTGTTGGGCATGTGTGTGATCCAGCAGCATTGTATTGAAGATGAGCACTTTGCTGCAGCCCCTCTGGAGGATGGAGATTAATCCTGCAGGTGTAATGACCTTTATTGTGTGTCGGACATCTGGTAGGTAATTCTTACGTAATGTGGAGTGATGAGCCCACGTCATTACAATAATTCCTTGTGGTCATTAGCAAAAAGGCAAAGTGTCCTCCTTGGAGGTCACTTCCTACAATAAGAATGAATAGTGAGGGCCCGTCCTGGTGGGTGGATGTGGCAAACCCAACATGAAGGGCAGAGAATTCTGATATATTTAAGTAGAAAATGAGAATTTTTTTCTTTGGCCGTGGGTTGATTAGAGGCAAATATTTTCCTTTAAGGCAATTCAGAAGCAAATATTTTCTCTTTGTGTTTTTAAAACTACAGTTGTTTGATTTACCCTCGCTATGAGTTGTTTCGCAGACACAAATTAATAATCTATCCATCCACCAAATACAACTGCTTTATTTTGTAGGAGGTCGTGGAATGTTGGCGCTTATGGCAGCTGATCTGACAAGAAGTGGACTACAGCTTCCATTACAATCCATAGCTGTCAGTAGTGGAGCCAGGCAGTTTTTATAGTGGTGGCCAGGCTAAGACCATTGCTCACATTGCATTGGCAGAATGTCTCATTAGATCATTTTTGAGCAAATTACTGGACGCCAGATAGTCCCTTTTTGGAATGGACATAAGACTGCCATGTAGAAGTACATAAGAGCTAATGTACAGTAAAATAAGCTGTTTTTTTTTATATAACTCTCAGCAGATTTGAATCTGGACTGCTTGCTGAAGTTAAACAACAGCAATTTAAATCACAAAAGTACATGTAAGACCCTACCATGACCTTGTTCTGCTCAGGACATCCTGACATCCTTGTAGAGGCATCATTCTGTGTCCATCCAGCTTTTTCTTTCTTACTGGCTGCAGGTTCTGGGTCAGTATTGCACTGTTCAGCAGTTTGTCGTTTTCAGAGCTCTTTAAAGTAGATTTCACTGATACAGTCTTTAAGAGTTTGGACAAGACCATCAATTAAATTTACTGCTAAACCTAAATCATACACACATTAACTAATGAAAACACGTACAGAGTTTTCATGAACGTAAAAAAAGACATATCTTCATACTGTGTATTTTCAATGAGATCTTTTTTAAATTGCTACAAAATTAAAGTGGAGATTTTGTGGTTAGTCAGAACTTCTTGGCTGTGGGTGGTTCAATGATGTTAAAGTGCACAAGAACAATGGCAGTAGAGAGATGGTTCCGTCAAGAAGTTCTTCCAGAAAAATAGCGGTGACTAGATGTAACTCCGGTTCTACAAGTTCGTACATAGCCCTTTGACGGGCTTCAGTATTGGTTTTGTGGGGTGGAACTTCCCGGACATTTCAGGTCACCCCTTGGCTCCACCCCTGACTACAGTGGGTTGGTTCTACAGTTCATTTGCTGATGATTACTGTATGTCAGCCAGTGAAGAATTTGATTTAAACAACCTTAAAGTAACTTATGGAAAGATGTATGTTAAAGGATTTGTTGTATTTCTGCACTGCGACATTGCTACTTCTAGTTATAGTACCATCCAAAGGTTTGGGGTCCTTATTTTTTAAATAAAAGCAGTTGTTTTCAATGAAGATAACATTAAATTAATCAGAAATACAATCTAGATATTGTTAATGTGGTATATGACTATTCTAGCTGGAAACTGATGACTTTTAATGGAATACCTACATAGCAGTACAGAGTCCAATTTCCAGCAACCATCACTCTTGTGTTCTAATCGTACACTATGCTAGCTAATCATGTTTAAATGCTAATTGATGATTAGATAACCCTTGTGCAATTATGTTAGCACATGAATAAAAGTGAGTTTTCATGGAAAACATGAAATGTCTGGGTGACCCCAAACTTTTGAAAAGTAGTGTAAGTATAAGATCCTAATACTTCTTCCATTACTGATCAGACATATCTGACAACATTTGTGAGCAATTTAATTAGTCTTCTGGTTTAATTAATCTTCCTGCTTTGTTGCACCTGTTAGAGAGTGAACAAATCATACCTTCATCATCTTATATTTAAGTGCATAAAGTCTGGTAACTGCAGATAACAGTCCAGAGGGTAATGAAAGCACCCGTATGGGAGTGTAGGACCTTATTAGAAATGGCACTGCTGCTTCATAAAAACATCTATTCTTCTAAAAACATTGCATTTTGGCTGCAAAGTACAAGCAGAAGAAATACTTCAAGTATAAAAGCCATGGTTTAGCCACAACAGTTTGCAGCGTGACATCAGTTCTGCCAGTGTTGTCTTCCAGAAATTACTATTAAGAAGGACACATTACCTACTTTTCTACCAACATAATAGGTTAATTTTTTTCAGTGTATTCATTAATGGCATCTTTAGCAGGACTCCAACACTTCTGAGCCACAACACTGGCAAACATGACAGCTAAAATGAGCAACCATGGGCGAATTACACAAAATGGACCCCACCTGTCCTTCTGGAACAGAGACCACCAGAATTAAAGAAATGATGATACAGATTTAGGATATTTCATTTTCTCTCTGTAGTACTTTTGTTTCTCTTATGTTTTTTTTTTTTTTTTTAATTTTTAGTCTTGTACCATCGATGTCTGTCGAGTTCTCTCATATCTGGGAGAAATTGGTAGGTGTTAAAAGATTAGAGTGACAAAAGTGTTCTTATTGTTCTTACCTTCCTATTTTCACATACAAAATGTCTGCAAGAAAAGATTTAGAGTAAGATAACCCAACTAAGGTACACTCATGAAGAAATTTCACATTTTTAAATGCATCTTTTTCTTGCTTTGACACTTTATCTTCTCATTGCCCACTTTACTTGTATTCATGAAGAGTATTTTCCCATATATCAGTTCCAGTAATCATAGAGAGAGGCCTACTATAGTAACATGTCTGCACACAGGAAAGTCCTTTTCTTTACATACTGTGCGCAGAGTTCAGCATGATCAATATCGTAATTTAGATTACAAACAAATCCAGTGGGTACTATTGGATTTACAAGTTGTGCTGTGACAGCCAAACTGCAATATCATGACAATTTCACTAAGGAAATAAGAAGACAACTAATAGAGAATTTAACAGAGATGGATGAGCGCTGGAACTGCTGAGCTCCAGCATTCATGAGGAGACATCCTCCATTCCGTTCCAACAATGAAATCAAAGTCGAGAAGATAAATGAGGGAGAAAGTGCCATGGGAGAGTCAGCCATTGATCCAACAGAGAAACAAATCTGTCTTCCTTTCTGTCTGCAGGGATCAGAATAATACAGTACAGATCACCTGCAGGTGACTGTCTGTCGCAGTGCCAGGTTTCTATAAACCTGCTGCCTTTTCATTTGTTCACATCACTCTTTATACACTTCAGTGGTGATGAAAAATAGTTTTTTGGTTGATTGGGCCAACTACATTCTTGATTAGTCTGACTTGCTGAATGTATACAGTGGGTAAAAGCCTGACAATAGTTATTTATGTTACAAGGCATTTTCCTGGCCTTCCACTATCTGCAGCTTACTGTTGGTCCCCTTCGCTTCAGAAAACAACCACAATCAGCAACCTACACCATGAAAATTACATCATCTGACAAAAATTTGGATCATGTAATAAGGCAGGCCTTCTCACTTTAATTTGCAAACAGTTGTACAGACTAACTAATAGCATTTTCACAACATTTATGTTAAAAAAAATTATATTTGTGTCACAGCCAGGGTTTTGACCCCCCCTTTGCTGGGGGTGTGTGCTGCATCCACGCTGTTGGAGATCAGCACGGATGCAGAACAGCTGTGGAAGAAGCGGCAATAAAGACCGGCTCCGCACTGCACTCAGTGTCAGGGCCTACTGACTGACTGCCTCGATCTGAGACCGCGGTACGACACTGAGCTGTCGGAGCAGCTTGTTTCCCCCTCAGCCGTCCTCCGGAGTGAGCATGTGGACCCCTGCTGCCCTCCACAGCGAGGGCATGGACCTCCCCCGCTCCCGGACTGCCCCGATTGGCCGGCGTGAGCCCCCAGACTGCCGCTCCCCTGGAGCCTGACTTCTTCCCTCCCTCACCTGTAGTGAGTTTTGGCCTGAGTAGCATTGTTGTTTATTTAATAAAACCAGTTTAATTGAGATCCGTCTACCAGATGCTCTGTATGCTCTAACTCTTGGGTTCAAATTCCCTCCCTTACTGTGACAATTTGCATGTTTTCCCATTATTTAAAAAAAAATTTAAAAAGTTTTCCAAGCCAACAAAACCAGTTCTTTCCCAGCACTATTATGCTGGGGCACCATCTCTACATCCCGGGCTTAGGACCACCCAAGACAACTGTGATTGTTTTAAAAATCTATAAAACAACCCAGAGTGCTTTGTTCCCCTGTAGCAGAATGATACTGATGTGCAGTCAGATCATTCTCCACAGTGCACAGTGAAAATAATTCTTAACTATTTTATTTCAAACTCAAATTTATAACAACCTTGATTTTCATTATACCAAGATCCATTTTGATAATATTCATGGCAAGTGTTTTTTGAGCTGTGTTTAGCCACTTGTTTAGCCATGTTCACTGAATACCTTTGCACTTGACAGACTGCAAGAAAAAATAACCCTGTTACCTCCTGCACTGCCTGTAGGTATCAAGGTCCTGACACACTTGAACTTGTTTTATGGCACTTACCCAGGTTGTTTTCTCCTGACTAGATCCTTGCTTGTGTTGTATCTGCTCATAGATGCACATCACTTTGAATAAAAGCATCGGTTAATTAAATTGCAAAATTGTAGCCACAATGTGTAATTGTCTTGTCTTAAGACTGAAGAAGAAACACTGGAAAGGGAAATTGTATTAGCCACAGATTCATGGAGAAGCCAAAGAAAACACCTGCAAGTGTACAATGTGCTTATTACTGTGTCAAGCAAGCAGGTTGGTTGATCTGATACTTGTCAAAGGGCAACATTTTAAAAGAAAAACACAAATGTTGTCCTTGCCATTTGTGTAACTATAAAAGAAAAATTCAGGAAGACGTTTTTTTAATGACCCTGGCATGCTCCTGGCACTTTTCTGTGTTCTTGGTGGCAAAGCATACACTAGAAACTATCCAGGATGTGAAGTAACAGACAGCAGCTGGAGCACAGTTTATACAGTGTATTATATATATATATATATATATATATATATATATATATATATATATATATATATATATATAATGCCAACAAATCTTCTAAAGTATCCCCATGCCTTTGATGATAACATAAGTTTTTTGTAATCTAATGCCCTAATTAGCACTTTAAAATCATTAAAAAGCTCAGTTAAAGTTGTCTGATTAGATAATGATATGGTTATGGTTTGGTTTCTGCACAACACAGCTTTGGTTCAGGTAGAGAAAGATGGTGGTTTAGACTGAAATGATTACTTCATTATGCCTGTCATGATGAAGTAATCTGAGAGAGCTTGGATAAACTTCAGGGAAAGATCATAGTCACATTTAAGGAGAGTGTTGGCTTAAAGCAGAAAACAAAGGGCAGTGTTCTTTATGTGATTGCAATTCATCATCACCCTCTGACTGTACCACTGTGAGCTGAAAGGACTGATAGTGTCTCTATAGTAGGTTATGGTTGCACTGCTGACGTATCTTCTTCTTAATTAGATGAATTTGAGTTCAAATTTTTATCACCCTCAGTTTATCATCAACATAGTTTTGCAAACATGAGACTTTTTACACCAACCTGACCTCTACCTTTAAAGTGACACTCCGCTCAGTCCCCTTGAAATGATGCCCATCTGGGCGGTTTACTCTGGCCCAGTGTTCTCTTCTCATGGTGCCAGTCCATCCACTTCTGATCATGCACTGTCCCTCACTGCCACATAACAAAAGGTGCACCCTCTTGAAGTTTGTCAACCATTCAAAATTGAAAACCTGTGAACATAACAAAAGATACAGACATTTTTGTTAACCACTAACCCAAATTGACATTTTTCAGTCCATGCAAAACAGGCTAGGTCAGAATCAAGTATAAATCTATACACAAGATGGGGAGATATATGGAAGACACAATTAGAAAATGACAAGAGAAAGACTGCAGAAGACAATCACTGACAGATACAGAGAGAGAACTGCATGTGGGTTAAATTTTCTTATAAGTTGCCACTGATTTTTCTGACGCTACGATTTTGTCTCATGTATATTGCGCTGTAATTTAGGGGCTTACGCCATGCATTAAAATAGCTCTCACGAAGCGTACATACAGATAAGAAATGTGTATCTTGGGACGTGTAATGATTGAATTTTGATGTACTTGTTTACTTCAAGCAGGAACTCACAAGTGTGTGTCCTCTGAATCAACATTCCCTGAAATATTCAGTTTGTAAATGAAGGAAATAATTTCTGTAAAAAAAACATACTGTAGCTGTAACATTCTGAGGATAAAACAGGCTCCTTAAAAATCACATCGTTCATGAAAATAGCACAAACTAACAGAATAACTGCATGCAGAGCAGATTGGAAGATAAGGAGCTGAAGAGGGGTAGGAGGAATGCAGTGCTGAGGATTAAGGACAGTGAATGTAGAATGTTAAAACTTAAGAGAAAATGGAATCATGTGACAAGTTTATTGTATGTGTACTGTTGTCCCATCACTCTTGAGGCTTGAGTCCACTAGCCGTAGATGTTAATGAAGTATGAGGGTATTTCAAAATGTTCTCAACTTCACCTAAAAACAAGTTGCATAACTCCCATTTTGGGGTATAAGTGTATACTATAAAGCTTTATATCACCGTCCACAAAAACTCAAATGTTTGTCGTAATTTCTTTGCAAGGAGAGGGAAACTTGAAGCTGACATGATGTTGGGGCAACAGTTTAACGCCACTTTTGGCTGCTTCTGCCACATTGTCCTGGAGCAACAATACATCAGTTACACTTGAGTTTTTGTGGACAGTGAAATAAGGCTTTATAGTATACAGTTTTGCCCCAAAGTGGGAGTTAGATCGCTTGTTTCCAGGTACCCTTGTACATTAAAGTACGTGCAGATGTGCAACCGATGAACACTATTTCCTCAATCTTTCCTTTCTGAGCTACAGGTGAATCTACTATGATGATTACTTCAACAAACAAATGTGAAAGGCCTTTTCTAGAATCATTGTGGTAAGTTTGTCCATTCTGAGGTACTGCAGAAACATCGCAGCTGCACTGACATGACAATATGTAGATATTAAGTGCTGATTCTAAGCAAACAAACACGGTTGTTGGAGCTTATTAAAATCCAAAATCAAAACAGAATTATGAATATGATATTTCATTTCTTCTTATAGGTCCCCTCCAACTCTACATCCTACACCCTTAAGTAACAAGCATTTATATAACTTTCGTATCCAAACTGAGCATATCCCAGCTACCTATGTTCTCTGTATTGCATGCCTTATGGGAAAAAAGAAGTTTGATTGCTGATTTCTAGTTTAAAAGAAAAATAAAAATGAACAGAGGACAGGGGTGTGAGTTTTCATTTTTTTGAAGAATCTAGTTAGGGCATGTGTACTGGTAGTATTTGACATATATGCCAGGGGATTTTTACCATAATAATTCAGGAGACATGTTCTCTATGGGCTGTTTATATATAATTCTAGTAGTATGTAGTCAGTCGATGTCAGTCACTCCAGTGCATTTTTAGATTCCAAGTAAACTTGTTCTTTTCTGAAGTTGATTTTTTTACTTGCAGCACATCAAGGACACAAGAATCTATCTTCTTCTCTCCCAACATAAACCCATCCACACTCTCTTACTCATTAATTCTCTGTGTCTTTCTTGTTTTCCAGTGTCTCTGGATACACTAAGAAGCATGCATGTTAATATCAGTGGCTAGCCGAAAGGAATTCATCTGTCAGGCTTCCCTCTGCTCTGCATCTGGGCAGACACGAATCCACTGCTGAAGCCAATAAAGCAATTGGTTCTGCTGCAGCCTGAGGACAACAGTCAGAGGTATATCTGCTTCTAACAGGCAGCTGGACGAAGACTATAGTCCATTAACACTAGCAGCTCACGCTGACAAATCACAATCAGTTATATTTTAAAGTGAAACCTCATTCATCCAAACCTCGGACTTCAAAGCCTACTGTAATTCACAGTAAAGAAGCTCAGAGAGGATCAGGATGCTCTTTACTCAAACCTGAAACTTTTAAATTAACAGTACTGCAAATTTAATTATAGTCCACTCACAGTGAAAACTCAGCCTCAGACTTCCAAACCTAATACATTACTGAATATATAGAAGATTCAGACTATAAGCATCACTACAGTTCATTACCTGCTCAGAATCTAATTTATATCAATTTTATACATCTAAAAGTTTCTATTAATAGTAGCTTGCTTATCTAAGCAGGCATTAGAGTGAAATCTTGCGTGACTGATAAGCCAGCCAAGTAGAATAATACAGTCTTTACTTTGAACAGACTCTAATGAAGATGGACTACAGTCACACCAAATAGTGCATTAACAACAAACCGGTAATATGTTCTTTTAAAGTAAACAAAACAATGAATCAGGACTTCAAATAATGTTTGCCTAGATACATATCAGGACTCCTCATAAATAAGTGAATAATGGGCATTATCCCCCTCAAAAATGCTCAATATCTGGGATATATTAAACAGAGGGAAACCAATCAGCTGTCGAGTCAACATGGTGAATGTTGGATGGGAAGGTGTTAAGACTGAGCAACTTTGACAAACTCCATACAGTTACATGTCAGAGCTTCTCTCAAGGATATTTTTATTTTACTGTTTATAAAAGTTGAGTCACATTATCATCACACATTGACAAATAAATCAGACACTTATTGGGTTACTGGACCGGTTTGAAAAGTTTGCTATTAGTTTAGATTTAGGCTTTGTTAATTTTTACTTTACACAGTCCATTTAAGGTACTGTATAATCTCACATGTATGACAAATATCTTATGCATGCAGTGGTTCTCCCTGTTACTGCTGGGGTTATGTCTGAATGAATCTTGGAGAAACAATTAATGTAAAAGTGAGCTTCATCTGAATGACTTCATGCTGTCACTTTAACAGGCTGATGAAACAGCAATGTTACATATCTCATGTCTAAAAAGAGCTATAGAAAATGAGTTTACTGGTATGTTTAAAGATTTTACATTTGCCAAAGTCTCCAATGAGGCAAAGAGCAGGGTCTTAGGAAAGTATCTACCTAAGTAGACGATAGAGTGATTGGGGAACTTCCGCAAGGTATGTAAGATGCTTCTACAGTGCTGTATTTAAGTCCAATGAGAAATAACAGAGTTGTGTTTATCATAAAAAGATTGAAGTCCTACTTTTAGGAGATGTTTCTGTGGTTATACGAGAAGGTATGAAACCTGGAAATAGTGGGAAACTTTTTTTTCCTGTATCCAACTACATCCTCAAAACGAACACTTTGTATTTCTGGCCACAAAAATTTATACGCAATGTCTCATCCAAGCAGATCGAGCTTTAGGGCTTGACATAACCTCACCCTTGTACACAAGACCCAAGAGATTTCACAATGCCCCGAGGTTCCCATTCTGTTTTCTGTCCCCGCAACTGTATCTTTTTGGATAAACGCTCTCTTTTTTTAGCATAAAAGATTGTATCTAAAGTCAAATTGAGTTGATAATAAAGGTGTAGAAAGGTGTTGTACAGGTTTTTGGTTTTGTATAGATGTCTTGAGAATATTCCACACTGCATCATGCAGTGTTTGTAAACCACCCTGAAAATATATTGTTTACAGCATATGAATATATCACAAGCTGCATTTCTATATCTAGGAGGCCATCTGAACAGCCCTCTTATCATCAAAACCACCTGCCTGAAAACCTTTTCATCCAAGTACATAAATTGTTTATTGATATTCCTTGTGCTTTACGTCAGTGTGTTCCATGAAATGTTTTGTCAAACAGACGAGCCATTTGATATATTTATTCCACTCGTTCACCATAATTATGTGATTTATATCCAGGCGGGGGGCTGCAGTACAGGCCTGCATAATGTTCACAGGGACTATTTATGGGACATGTGTGCAGTGAAATACTGAAACAAAATGAGAATGTAAATGCTGAGCACAAGGCTGCCGCTGTCTTCTTTTAGTATTGAATATGTAATAGAGTCTTTAGAGCTCAGCTACACTACTACTTGCAATCATTGCTCACTTTGCTTACTTCAGAGAAGAATCGTTCCACATATGCAGCTTACTGATGGGGATGAACTCATTTTTCCGCTGAACGTCATCCCATCATTTTGCTAGTTTACAACAATGCATGCCTGGAGGTTGAGCACTTATAAGGAATTCAAACTTATCTGCCGTGTAGAATTAAGTGGTATCACAGTTACAACTTATAAAACGACTCATTAAAAAGATGCACCAGTTGATGCTATGTACCAATATCACAACTGCAATTTTAAATTGAATTAACAAACATGACAGGTGAGGCTGATGATACCCCCCATATGGGACAGACCCAGATCTGGCATGATCAAAAATGCTCTCAGACTGCACCTATAAAAAGATTAGCCATTCCTGATTTAAATTAAGTGCTTTCAATGCTCTGTGAGCAGACGTGTTGTCCTGATGGAGTACTCAGCTGCAATTGTGCCACAGTTAAAGTTCTCCCTCAGACATCCCAGGATGTTACAGTAGAACTCTGCATGGACAATCTGACCCAGGGGAGCAAATTCATGGTGCACAACCCAGTGAATGTTGAAGAAAACGAGCATTGTGTTGGTGTGCTCCTGCCCTGATGTGTCTTCTTCAGTCTTGGAGACTTGCAGCTGTAGATCCAACACCTGTCATCAGTAATGATGCCAGACATAGAAACAGGTGCAGATCTTCTGCAGGTCTATGGAGAAATTCTCAATGTGTACGTGCAAGTGCTCACAAAAATGCATGCCACAAAGGTCCCAATGTTGATGCCATGACACCATGAGGGTTCCAGCTCAGCCATTTTGCATGTGCATGTCTGTGTTGTGCTTTGTACATCCATAACAGGAACAAATTTGAACTTTCTGATTGGACCTCATATCTTTATCCGAAGTAAAGCAGTTTAGCAGAAGTGCCTAGGCTAAACCAATCCCTTAGTCTTCATACTTGCTTTCGTCACTCTTCTAAAATTGAAAGGAGCTGTTTGACAGAACTTTGAGAAAGCACAAATCTAACTTTTGTTAGGCTTGTCCAAGTAAACTCTTGAGTTCAACTTCAAAACTCATTATCACACACTGTACCCAGGTAGCCAAAGACATTCTAGATGTTGCAGTTCTCCATTTTTGAAACATGGACCAGTCAGCACAAAAGTGAGATTTATGCTTGGCTCATTTCTTCCAAAAACTATTGTCCAGGAATTTTGACAGTTTTAAAATTTCCTTCAATGTAGGATGTATTTCCAGACGAAGCAAATTAGTCACTAATGTATCAAAGACACAACAAATTCCTCTTAAATGTTCTCCTTTGCAAAAAGATACAAGTTTTAAAACTCTTGGGCTCCACAGACATCTTTCACAGCAGACATTTTGACTTGTCCCCACAGGGAAAGTATAGATATATTAACAGTGATATCCAACTTAGGGGAGGTACAGCTTTTCTGCATTCTAGTTCATGGATTTCAGAAACATTTAAAGGATCTATAAGGCATTGATTAATCTATTGCTTATTTTGTTAAACTCCTTTAAAATACTCTTTAATACTCTTTTAAGATTCAGATTGTCATTCCATACATACACATTTTATTTATATATATATATATATATATATATATATATATATATATATATATATATATATATATATATATATATATATATATATATATATATATATACAAGAGAAGATGTTGCGAGGAGATGTGTTCTTAGGACTGGAGAAGCAACACATTAAAAGATGCATCAAGCGAAAACGGATCCAGGCTGATGAGGAGAAAGACAGTTTTCCTCCTCTCACTTTCCTCCCACACACATTCAGTCCATCATTATGAACAAAAAGAAACACTAACCAAGGCCTTGAATATTATTTCTCCCAAAAGAACATAATCGGTTATTCATTTGAGAGCTACATCTATGCCTGTGCAAATGCCCTTGTATGTTTAGAGCTTTCGGTAACCACTCAGATTGTACTTTTGCATAAACATTGCTCTATTAAACACTTCCAGAAGCTAAAATAATTCTCCACTTGCTGAAAGAGCTGAAGTCAGTGCTTTAGTTACTCCACAGAGAAATGGACAAAGACGGTTTGAGGCAGAGGTGAAAAGGAATGAAGGATCAGTGAGGTGAGCGAAGAAAAACAAATGAAAAGCAAGAAACTAAAAGAGACAGACAGTCATAGAAACAGTAAGGCAAAAATCTGTCTCCCCCATTAATTAGTTTCTTTGTGGAGACGAAAAGCAGTGAAGTGGATGACTAAGTCTGACCTAGGCTGTCAGGCAGTACTGAATCTTGTGATTTGTTGCTGTTCAGTGACAGAACCTTTGGCAGAGAAAACAAAAGGAGTAAATATAGTGGGGATCCAGAACATTTAGTTTTCATGCAGGAAAATCACAGCAGTCTTTTTTATCATACGTAGAAGACAGAGTCCAACACAAAACTCTCACTACTCACATGAAACAGTTTACAGATGATTGACAGAGGCAGAGAACGATAGAGTTTATGATTAAGAATCAAATAAAAAACAAATACAAAACTGGTAAATAGTGTAAATAGTGTAAATATTTTCAAGACAGTATTTAGTGGACACACTTTGGAAGCAGTTACAGCCCTCAGTTCTTCTATTGTTGTCACATTTTGCTTTGGAAAGTTACTTCACACTTAGTCAGTTTGGGTTTAAAATGAGACCTGATCTTGATTTGAGTCACTCAGGTCTTTTTTTCTGCTTGAGCTGACAAGTATAACTGCTGAAGTGCAAAGTGCTTTGAGGCACCTTAGACTTGAATTTCAGACAATTAACTCTTTTTATGAAGCTATGCGCATTTTGTTACTAATTTTGAGGTTAGAGACATTGGTGGAGTTGAGATTATAATATAGATATACTAAAATAGATAATGAACATTTTTGCCATTTATTTTCAAAAAATGGAAACATTCCAGGGGTCTAATTGGTCATAATTCTTGTATCAGATACCACAGTTACATAGAAACATGCCACACTAACACATTAAATAATGCTCACCGCCCTCTGGATTTTTTTTCACACATCGAAGCATCACTTAGTTATGTACAGTATTCCTGTGTGCCTCTCACACAGAAGTACTCTCATCAAGTGCTTTTGAGTCCTTTAAAGGACGCAGGCTCTGATTTCCTCCCATTAAAGGAGGAGTTAAGTGTGAGGAAATATCTTCAAGTGAGGACACTATGAGAATTAATTTGCCTTCTTTGGAATTCATTATGTGATATTCTGAAGACATGTGAGGCTCATTGTGATTTGGTGAGATGTTCTCATAAAAAGACAGTTTAGGAGATTTTTTTTTTGAGTGGATTTACAGTAATACACTTTTTCATTTAGTAAGTAAGGTAAATTCAAACCGAGAAAGGTTCAGGCTGTAATGGTAGAAACTGTGTCATTCAAGGGGAAAATAAATAAATTTAAACCACAGATGGAAAGGAGAACAAAAATAAACAGTCGATGAAAGACGAAAAAAATACAAGGCAACATGATATGTCAGATATTCAGACTGTCAGGACTGAAACGTCTACAGATGCAGACATCCCACTTCGGTGTTACTAAATACTTCAACAATTAAACCAACCAATGTTAATTTAGTTATTAATCAAATATTATTAATTAATTAAAAAAACAATATTTCTGCACTGGTGATTTGATAAGAAAATATAAGGTATGAGTGGAAGTTAAGCCCTCTTACTTCCAAGCTGGATGTATTTCTCTTAAGTGCTGTCTGTGTTTAATACTGTTAACTAAGATTGTTTAAATCATAGACTGTACTGGATGTCTGTATATGTGCTGTCACTTAATTCATGTTTTATAAGAAAAATGTCATTTTCAGAAGATTTAAAAAGTGTTAAAATGTTAATTCATAAATGCTAAAAATGATTTGTTTGTTGTAAAAAGGGAATATGTGTCACGGCCCCCTCCCTGGTCCCTGCATCTGCCCCCACCTGATCTCCAATGACCTCCTCTTCCCTTCTTCTCTCCCTCTTTTGTTGTTCTCCCTCTTTATTTCTGCCTTTCCCTGTTCTGCACTCTGCTCTGCTGTCCTGTCTCTTTCTCTTGCTCTCCGCTGTGCAGCGGCTGCAACTAATCAGTCTCCAATCCTATCAGCTCATCAGCAGAAATCCGGGCAGCTGTGGTGCAGCACACCTGACACATTTCCTCCTCCATAAAAGCCGGCACCTCATTCCACTCCCTGCCAGATTGTAGCTTCAACTCCTGCAGTTAGTTTGGCTCCTGCACGTTCAGCTCTTGGTGCTTTTGTGACCTTTCTAACACCTCTTTCCCTCTTCACAGTCACCTGCTGGCTGCACTGCCCGGTGCTGCATCCCTGCCCTGGATTCCTCTGGCCCCCCTCTCCGGATTCCCCCCTAGTTCTGTTCTCCCATCATTCCTCGGATTCTCACCAGCCCCTCTTCAGATTCCCCCCTAGCCATCCCTTGGACCGCCATTTGGACCGTCTCTGCCGCCCACCCACACCACCGGTGCTGCGCTCCTGGGACGTCGGTCTCCGGGAGCCTACCTGCCCTACCCCCGCCCTGCTAGTGAGTTTATTAGTTAAGTTACCCTTCCTACCACCACTCAGTTTATTCCTGGTTTTTGTTATTTAATTATTTAGACCTCAGTTAGTTTTTCCAACCGTGTTTAGTTCACCCTGTTGTTTTAGTATTACTTGTTTAAATAAATCACTTGTTTTCACCCAATTCTACCGTGTGTTCTCTGCTTGGGTTCACCTCAGCCCCCGTGACAATATGTATATGTGTATATATATATATATATATATATATATATATATATATATATATATATATATATATATATATATATATATATATATATATATATATATATATTCCATTGAGGAAAAAACTGTACAGTTAAAAGGTTAAAATGGACAAAGAATTAATTTCATCACTATTGTGTTGAAAAGGGATGTTAGAGATTTTGATATTATTTTCATTATGGCCATAGAGAACTGAATTTCATGATTTTATGTAGTAATAGCCATGTTTCTATACAGGCTAGGTTTCTTAAATCCTTGGAAACCTTAGATTTTGGGTATGGATTCTCCTTGACGAAGAAGATTGCGAGCCCCAGTGAGTGAAATACCTTCATAATCCAAGGAGAGGATCAAGATTACGTGTTGCTGAGGATGGGATTACTCTCTTTGTTTTATCATTAAAATACTGTGTGGTAGGATCGTCCATTTGCCACATCTGACTTTTGACAGATTTACTGTACCTAAGAGCCCCTTAAAACTGCACTTGACTTGACATTATCCCCTTTGACTCAAGCTAGCTGAACTGACCAAACCTGGAACTTAAGGAACTATTACATAAACATTTGAAGGAACACTGAAAGGAGATACCAACCCAGTTTGGAACTTTTATTTTATTTTGCAACTTATTATTTAAGGTTGAATGGTGTTTATGTGTTAAAGAACTGAGCACTGTGAACTGTGCAATTCATGCACAGGAGTACAATCATTTATTTTTTATATAAAGCCCTATGCAGTTCAAGTCTAACCATCTTGTGGCTCCATTTATTCATTGTGCTGATTTTCCTTTCTTGTAAACCCTCTTACGAACCTAGTGTTGGTCCTTATCATTTAGTTACCCTAGTGGGTTACATAGACATTTCCCATCTTGACCAGAGGCTGAACAGTCGCTAGAGAGAAACTGCTGCGTCTGGCTCCAAAAAAACTTCAGCAACAGCCATCTTGATCTTACAATTTTAACATTGTCTATATCATTGTGAAGTCAGAGCCAGTCAGGCCAGACAGAAGTCGAACCTGCATTCATTGTGCAGAGATCAGCAGTGCACAACTCTGTGCATGTCTGACTCATGTTGAATAAGCCTTTTTTTTGTTCTTCGCTGGACTTCTGCTATTGGACGACGTCATCAAAGCCAAATGTACGATGGAAAGATTCTACCTAAAATCTCTACCTGCGTTTCTGTTTGTCTGCTATATTCCTTGACAACTGTTCATCCAGTGTGCCTTATACATTATATACGCCTGCTAAGTGTGGACACTATCATGTCTAAAGTGTTTTAAAAGATCAAAAGCTCTGAATTTAACCACTGATTTTGACATCTACCTTTGTTTGTGCCTAAAGATAGTTGTGCAATCTCTGGAGAAGATATGTGAACAAGACGTCTCACACAAGATGCATGCTAGCTTGGGAACAGTAAAACCATTAGCTGGACAAGCAGTACTGGGCATGATGCAAGCTGCCACTTTAAAGTTTAGAAACACATTTCTAAAAGCAAATATCAAAACAAGATTCAACAATGTTCCCACAGATCAAAGGCATCAGAATTCAATGGCGGTCTGTGACATTTACCTTCATTGATGCTGACATGCCTCCAACAGCAGGCACTGCAAATTTCTAATATCATAAATCAAAGTACTGTATATCTTTGTAGATTCTCAGTCGTCCAGGTCATGGTAATCCTAGGAGATTCAGAAAAAAGCAAAAACCTCAAAGACTTCTCTTGGAGGTTTTTGAAGATGTTTTGCCTTTCATCTAAGAGGCTTCTTTTGCTCTGCAGAACAGAAGAAGAGAAGTCCAGTTACTTTTTTCTTATATCATAACTGTAATAATGTCTTATTTGGAAGACTTGGTTCCTTTGATGAATTACTCACTGTAATGACAGTGCTCACCTTCTTGCCTGCAAATGTTCCACCAGAAGAAATCCACCATCAGTTTTGAGGGGACACCACCCCTGTACCCTGGGCTTAGATGACCATGATTGGTTCAAAGAAATACAAAGGAGCATTTTTTCAATCCATTATGTAAAGAATGGTCTGGATAATATGCAAGAAGAGTCTGTTTCACATCTGTCTGTAAATACCAGACTTAACCACTGTCAGCAAGCTCTGCACTACTAAATATATAAATGAGCCAATAATCTGTCATTCAGAGCAAATGGGACTCAACCTGTAAGCATCATTAGCTCATATGTCTACAATTAGAGTGGTAGGGTTTGTTGTTTGTAGAGTAAATCATCTGAATGGATACATTGTGCACTGTAATGCATTCATTACAGTGTCATTTGAATGTACAGAGCATTTGCAATAAAAGAGCCATTTCAGCCTCACAGGCTTTGATAATTATAATATAACTCAGAAATATTTGACGTAATTGATGTGAGGTGATCCCACAGACAAAACCTTACTCCAAGCTGAGCTCAAAAATACAATATTTGTTTGGTTATTTATTGCGGCTTACATTCATTTTATTGTTTACTTTATAATCAAATTAGTCTCTTCTGCTGGCATATTTTGCAGCTCATGTCAATTTCAGCAAAACAATATTACATTTTAGAATGCAAGGAACACCAATCCTTGAAATACATTATTGCAGAGTGAAGCCAAATAATACATGAGTGAACACAGAATTTTACTTCTTTTGTCAGACTACCAAAACAATACAAGGTACAATGAGCAGTTTCATCAAAATGTGCTTTTGTTGAATTGATAAATTCCTTTTCCAATGAAAAATCATGTTTTTTTCTTGCCTTTCAAATTTGCATTATTAGTTTCCAATGAGACTGTTGAAATTGTTAAGGTAAAAAAACAAGAAATTGACTTTTCAGTTGAGATTAATTTGCCAAACTTCATGTCAAAGTCACTGAATCGACCTGTCCATCCACCCCATCTGCCTCCCTCCTACATTATGCTACTTTTGCTGTCATTTCGAACAAGCCCTCCAACTTAAACCATAAAATATAGTTTCAGCCTGCCAGAACTACACATGAAAACATTTTCTGATCCGTCACCTCTACTGCCAGGGTGCCTTGTCAACAATAAAACTGTGTTGCAATATCATGTGGTTTCACAAAGAATCTTAACTACCATGCTAATGTTGCTGGCAGCTACTGAGACAGAGACTTTGTTTTTGCTCAGCCAACATCTTCATATTTAAGGCCAGTTTATTCTTGTGCAGTAAAATTATTGATGTTTTGTGTTTTCGAGGTTTTAATCTAAACATATATAGGGTCACTATCAACTCAAGGCATGTAATAAATGACATTTGGATGGAAGTTATAGAGGACATTGCTGTAGAAAGCAGTTTTACCAAACGTGAAGCCAAGATTGATGCAGGAATCGGACAGAAACTCCCATCAACATAGTTAGATAGTATCATAGACTATAGTACACTCAACAAAGGTGCTGTTTATGACCTCAAGCATGTAGAAGTGTAAAAAAAATTAACCATATATTTACTGGTGTTTGGCACAGTCAAAAATTTAATTAAGGTTAGGGCACCGTCATGGTTAAAAATTGCCATAAAATGACAGCTTAGTTAAAGCTTGGGTTCCTTTGTTGTCATGGTAACAATAATGAAGCAGTTTAGGGTACGAAGCCAGTCATGTTTGAATATTTTCCTGTATCAGCGTCTCATGTTCCCGATTCTGACTTTCAGTAAAAATGTCACCTGACTTCCTACTTTTCTCCTCGTAGACAATAGCCTTGAGACAAAGAGTAAAGTGCTGATTGAGGATCATTAACCAAAGTTTATGACGGCAGACAGACACACCAGCAGACAGGCAGGCAGGCAGACTTGTTGGAAAAACACATTGGAAAGTCAAGGGCTTATCAGCTGTTAGTGTGCTGCTGGAGGACAGCTAGCCCACAGTGGAATTCACTGTAAAGCAGAGCATTGCAGGGCAGCCTCAATGCATTTCAATCAGCTCTGACTTCAGTGTGAGTGTGTGTGAATGTAGCGTTTGTAGGCATGTGTGAATTTCAAACTGCGTTAGTGTGTGTGTGTGTGTGTGTACCCACATCTCAGCATCTATGTGTTTGTGTGCCTCTCTCTGAGTGCTGCACAAAAACACGCGACCCTGACTTCCCACAGCTCTTGTCTGCAACCTCAGCTCACTCCTTTGGTAGAAATAAACACTGCTTTTGAAGAGTGTGACAGTGTGTGTGCATGCACACATCTGAGCCGAGCTTTTTTTTTTTTTTTTGTGCAGATATTCATAGAATTTGCAATGTTAGAATGCTATACTTCAGTTCTGAAGGCACTTCAGTTTAGAAAATTGAGGGAGTACATAAGAGCTGCTGCAGTGTTGATGAAGCTGTTTCTTTTACTTGCAGTTTACTTTGCTGTTGCCAAACTAATCAAGTACGAAATGAGCTTCTAATTCAAAGAGAACCATCTGTATTTCCTTGCAGGGGACAGTACATTTCCCTGACTCCTCTCTCTGCAATGTGGCTGCAACGTATTTTCCAAATTTAAAATTTCTTTCTTTTTAATTGCAAACCCTAAACTGCAATATCATTTGAGGCAAAGCAATTGTCCTCCTTGTAAGGTGCCACTATGACATCACTGAATGATTTTTATTGAATGATTTTCTACATTGTAGATTAATACTGATTAATACTGAAGACATCAAAACTATAAAACAATACATATGGAAATTTTGCCGTTTCATGAAAGCTTGTAACATATTTGAATGACGGATCTAGAACAGAAAGGTCAGTATATGTATTTCCTTGGTGGTTTGTTTTAAGGAATCCATCCTTGAACCTCTGACAGAACCATGACCAGCCAGTGTAAAGCAGTTCATAGCTATTAATATCATGTCAAAAACTACTACATTTAGACATGTAATTATGTAATTGCACGAGTTTCCTGACTTCATCCCATATTCATCATCATTTCTCCCTGTTGAGGGCATTGCTGGAAGATGTGTGGTAAACACATCCACTGTACAGTTAAGCAACATAAGAGAAAAGCTGACTGTAGTCGTGTTGCTCTGCATGGTGTTTGAGATTTAGGATATTGACAGTGTTGAAAGGGCCTGTGACACGCTTTGATTTTACTTTGATAAAAGCTGTATGAACCCTGATTAAAATAAAGTGTAAACTGTACAGAGTTTTTGGTGTCCTTTTTCTCTTCTCTTCCATTCTCAATAATCTGTCTTACATTTTGGCTAATGCTGAGATCATATGATATTTACAGTCCTTTATCAATAGAGATGCTGTAACGGTTTCAAAACAGCACAAGGAGATAGTAAAATATCTAGCATTTAATTACAAAAACTGAGAGAAAATATTGTAAACTGAAAACTCATTTAATCAAGACTGTCACTAATATCTCCTAGCATTGTTGCTTTATTAGATTGATGTATGCTTTTACAAAATGATTTTATACAATCCAACAATAACACATTGTCTTAATGGTCTGCAAAGAACATAATCAGTCACAAAATATTGTTTCAGCACTGAGATTTATGATGTGAGCAGTGTGCACAGATGGGCTTATTAAGGGGTTAATTGCTTTGTCACCTCCCTCTGCTGTGTTTTCCATTTTTAAACAACCTTTGAGAGGAAAATTAACATTTCAGGGAAAAACAAATAATCAGCTTCATATAACAACAAATTATTATATCATCAGTCTCTTGTTGGACAAACCTAAACATAATTTATCAATGTTTGCTTTGTCCAAATGGATTGGCAGGGCTGGAGAGCGGCATGAAGGTTAGAGAAGTGCTAATGTGACCAGAATATTGATGTTCTGAATCCTTGGATCATTTCTACGTGAATCCACAGACCGAGACACGCCCATGCTCAGCTCTATCTGTGGGAGTGTGTGAGCTGAGCTTTAAAGCCTAGCTACAGGGACTTCTTGGTGCAAGTGATGTTTGGATTTGAGAGAAAAAGTGAAGCAGGAACAGAGTACAAGCAGTAACAGTACATCAAAACAGGCCCCACGTGTGAAGCTCTAAAACATCACAGGCTGGGAAATCTTTTCATTACGGAGACATTTACCTTCTTAGACGCTCACTCGAACTGACACAAAGAAGACATCAGTCCCCTCAAAGTAGTTTTAGGGCCTTTTCACACCTAAATCTTCGAACTGTTGTACATCATACACATTTGATCCGGTTAGTTTTGGTTCCACATTGCAATTATGCAAAGTTGGGTTGACACTTTGATAATGATGAGTACATATTTGAAGGTTTGTTAAGTTCAGGCATCATTACTTGGTTAGGTATAAGAAAGTATCATGGTTTGAGTTAAAATATGGCATTTTCACTAATTGTTTGAAGCCTTTCCTCCATTTTCTGGGCTTACAGGGTGATAAGTTGGGCCCCATCTAATTTAAGAGTGGTTGGCTGAAAAGTAGAAACTATAAAATAGTCAAAATATGGCAAATGATTCATTAGAAACACATTTGTGATAGAAAACATTTGTAATTTATCAATAAAAAATACATTTCCCCCAAAAACATAACTGAGAATGCAGTTTAGCTGTGTAAAAATGTCATTTTGTGGAGACTGGGTTGCTAGGTTATATTAGTGTAAGCTATATTAGTGTGTTTTGTGGGATAAACTGTACTCTGATGAAATAATAAGGACTGCTGCATAAAATATATAGCTGCAATATGACAGTAGGAATGACAAGTACAGGCAGAAAAAAAAACAAACATGGCTACATTTAAGTAGAGAGCAAAGGTTTAGCTACTCACCATATTCTAAGTGTTTTCTGTGGCAGTGAGCCCATCCGAAAAAAAAGTCCACATAAAATAAGTTCAGTGTGACAAAGTCCTAAGTGACTTGGTTCAGTGGTGATACAAGAATCCAGTTATCATCAGCTCTGAAATGCTCTCTCCACTGAAGAGCAGCAGGTCATTCAGGAGGTGACTCACTCATTTTTTCCCTTGAGTCCTGTTTATTGTCTGGGTTTAGCTTGAGAAGAGACGCTGAACAGTTGGATAATATTCCTACAGTTTTCCAACATTAAATCTAGAAGGTGATTTACATAGAATGCCTTCATTCCTTCCTCATTTTTCTGATTCTCTTTAGTGAAATCAACAAAAAATACTTTGTCAAACAATTTGTCCTTTTCTTGGTCAGCAGTGACTTGCCTTGACATCTGCAGGCTCCCATTCTGTGCTTAGATTTTCTGTGGATTGCTGTTTGACCCACCTACTGAAAACTGACTGCTGACAGTACTGCTGTTGTTGGTACTGCTTGTGGGATGGAGCAGTATCTTGGCCCAAGAGCGAGAACACTGTCACTCTCATAAGCTTCTCCACGCTTCAGGCAAAATCCTGCCACTCTGCTCCGGCTACAGTGTCACCAACAAATCACCAGCGTTGTTGCAAATCAGGGATATGAATGTCCTCAGGATGGATGACCCAGAGAGTAATTATGGATAATAGAAAAGTAAGTAAGATAAGGAAATGAGAGCTGGGGGAAAAAATGTATCTTTTTTTTTCAATTACCCCGGAATATTTAAGAGCACAACGGGAAAAAGATGGAGAGAAGAGACAGACATGAGAGGACATTACGTAGCTGAAATGCCAAGCATATGGGAAGATACAATCTCCTGGAGCAATTCAATTTTGTCCTTGACTTAGCAGCAGCAGCAGCACATGAAGGCTGCAGAGTGGCTGCATTAACATATGCTCAACTTTAATGAGAGAAGGACAGATGGTGGGCCATCGTTTGGGGTTTTAATCCCAACTGTAGCTGTAACTGGCACCTGTGACTTTGCAGCTGAGAAGGAACATTGGCCAGAGAGGGATGGAGGGGAGAATGTAGAAATAGTGAGGGATGAGTGGTTGTGGGAAAGAAACGCTCCGCAGGAAAGTTACAAGAAGTGGCAAACATGAAGATTACACAGTTGGATTAAATGGTCTATAATATTACAGTGGAACACGGTGAATATTCATATCCGATTTCAACGTTCTGATGATGTTTAGGTCCTGAGATGTGTGCGAGCACACAGGTTTTAAATTCTTATGAAGAACTTTATGTTAGTCTTTATCTTGTTTTATTACTTTTATACCTCATGTTGTTTCAAAATTTGGACCAGTAGAGCTGAAAGCTTCAGGGTTTCATTAAACTTTAAAAAAAACCCAAAATATCCTTGTTGTACATTTAAGAAAGATGGTTTTAAAAAAAAAATGAATAATGAATGATTAATTTCTTTATTTTCACTCTGTATGGGCTGTTTTAGATTTCAAAATAGATAGATATATGTCTTTCAACAATAGTTTTCCTATCACTTAGGAAGAATATAGTTGTATAAGTACACATGTAACAAACCAAAGAGTTGTACATTTTGTATTAACTGGTGCATTGTCCACCTACAGGTAGTCAAAGTCCTGCTGAGGAATTCCATCTAAAACACCCCAAAAGTTAAACCACCCTTTATCCAAAAGTCTTTAAACTTGACACTGCACTTCCTTAGATGCCCAGCAATACAACCACCAAGTTCAAAATAAACTGGATGTACAGACACAGAGAAAAGCAAGGAACAGACAGACAGACACACAGACAGGAAATCTTTATTTATAGTTGGATAAAATAGGCCTATTTTGATATTAAAAGCCTTTGTTTACATGGTGGCTCAGCAAAATTTTATCTCAATAATGCATGTAGCAGCCTTACTTTGAAAAATTACTGCAATGAATAGGCCATTAATTTAGTTTTCATGTCCCGCTTTAGGTCTTTAGGCAATCTTTTGACAACCACAAACGTATACTTTGTAGAACAAGCACTGAATAGTTTTAAAGATAGGCGTATTGAATATTCTTTATGACTATGAAAACTGTGCTTGGATACAATGACCAGACTACAGTTTCTTACAATGGAAAAGGTGAGTAGATAATGCATTTCCGAACATTTAAAACTTGACATGGGAATCCACGTATGGAAATTATTAGATTTGGTGTGGTGGTCTTTTGCGATATCAGATGGTATCTATCTGGCTTTTAGCCATTGTTTTAGTTTGTTTGTCTCTTTGTATATTATATGACTAAAACTCTTGTTAAATTGAGGCCAATTCTCAGTAGAGCTGAGGGAAGCTGATCCTACTGGTGACCCTTTTCACATTACACATTCATTTGATTCAGTGATTGTGTAGAAAAAAGTTCATTAGGGCAGCTTTAATTAATCAAATGAAATGCTCATTTCTTATGTCTGTGTGTCTAACTTTTAATTGTACACTATAGCACATGGTGTTTAGTTAACTCAAGCAACCGAGCTGTGCATTTTTTAAAGAGGTGGGCTGTTTACTCTTTAAGGACTGTGATTTAATTGATAAGAAATGGCTTGATTGTTGTAATGTGATTGAATGTTGCAGTACTTCATGAATTTACCCTGCTGACACCAATGTGCAGGTAAATATATGAGCAAATTGTGTATTCTAGCCTTTTAATCATCCTATTTTCATTTTGTAAATAATCTAAAAAGACACTTTTTATTTAAACTCCAAAGCAAATCAAACAATCCAATAACAAAGTCTGCATTCATGCATCATACACTCTGTTGCAAATACAGAGAACTGCCTTTCAATGCAGGCTACAACCTGAGCTTTTAGCATGTATAGGAGTGTCAACTCATATTACAAATGGACTCTCAGAGTGCCCTTTTCAGGACAACTCTGTATTGGTCTTTAGACCGGAGTGGTTGCTTATATGAATCACAGAGGCCGGGCCTCATCTGAAGGTCAGTCATACAGCAGTTGGATCAGACACGAGGTCCACACAACACAGAGCCTTATCATTATTCACTGCCAAGCCACCGACAGAGCAGTGATGCTAAAACCCCAACATTTATTATGGCTGCCCTTGAAGCTCCGCACGGCCGCTATAAAGTCATTGAGCATAATAAAAATGACACCCAGGAACAACAGACATCTGCAACTTTCTGGGCTCGGTGCACAGGAGCATATATGCATTTACATTTAGGACATCTGGGTGACTCTTAATGCAGAGAAGCACTTAAATGATGAGGAAGAGGCCGGTTTTGATCGAGGACGTGGAGGCAGCGAACAGAAACAAACCTTCAACCCTCCAGTTCCTGCCTGACCTGCCGGCCACTGGGCTGTAGCCGGCAAACAAATGAGCACAAGAGCACACACATGTAGCAAATTACCTCCCTCTAATGTCCTCTTCATCCACTTACTGTAACACTGTTTGTAATGAGCAATGAGCCCAATTGCTTTGGTTAAAAAAAAAAAATGCTTAAGAAAGATTAAGCAAAAAAAAAATCTATCAGGATTCCACTGAGTAGAAGTAATCAAAGCCTCAGCTAAGAGCTCTGATTCGTTTCATGGAGTGGAACTACAGCAGCAGTGTTTTCTCTTTCATTTAAGAAAATATTAGATGAGATCAATTTCGGAACATTCAGCAACAGTAATCTGGAGTCTATGAAGATATCAGTTGTAGCATTTAATTTGCCTCACTGGAGTGTCCTCCAGTCTTTGAAAATTGCATCGCACGACAGATGACAATAAAAATGTTGAGTGCTAGTGCATACAGTGCCATCATCTTAGTGAGGTGGAAAATAAATCGGATTTTCATTGTGGGGACCTTATAGTTTGCCTCCTATCATCCTGTCTTACTTGTGATTTTACTGTAAGCTCTCTTATTTTCCCCAAATGTTAACATAGAGTTTTTGTTTTCTAACCATAATAATGCTCCAATTTAATCCCACAGTTCCAAAACATAGAATGCAGGCATATTGGTGACTCTAAATGAGCAGTCAAGATGATCCAAGCTTCGTAAGAGGTGGGTCTACCGCTACCACTGACAGAAGAACCTGCAGTTTTCACAGTGGAAGAACCTACAGTCAACAGGTCCGCTGATAAAGACCCCAAAAATTGTCAACAGCTCACATCTAAACGACTTCACACTCGATATTACACCTGCTCAGGTCTCCAGTAATACACTACTCCAAAGAACATTAGTTCAATGAATAGAAGTTAAATGATACACAACTTGACTTAAGACCTCTGTGGTCATACATAAGTTTAGCATTATCCAAGTTACAGCAATATCCTTATATCTCTTATTCCCATTCAAACAACTACAATGTGAGCATTTGAACAATAAAAATGTGACGTTCTACTCGGCATCTGCCTGTATTCACTATGAAGTTACTCTCAGAAAAACCTATGTATCACCATACCCAGCGAGGCTGTGAGCGTCACGACGAGCTAAGTGTGTATTTCATGCTTCATATGACTGAGTTGCACCATCCTCTGGTATCCACTCCCACTTGGCATTGCTATCTGTAGGAATATTAGCAAAATTAACTGTCATAGTCAGTGGTTAAACTGTGACAACATTCTATACATTACACTGTTTACATTTCATGTATCTGCCTTTCCATCCCATCTACAATCTTGCTCATGATGTCACTGCAGTGCCTGTTGTCTGTGATTCAGTCTGGTGTTTACAGGCAGATGGGGTGGAAACACAGTTATACACAATGACAGTTTGCAGAAAGAGACTATATTACTGTTCAGCCTCAGACTAAAACTGCTTTCCAACCACAAATCAGACAAAACCAAAATATTACATTAACAAAAGAGGACGAATCCAACCAAAATTCAATCAAACCTCCATTGCTATCTGGCTCTAAACCATAAATATATATTGGCGGAATATGCCCTTACTGTCAGAGGCACAAAGAAGAGACCACAGTCTAGCTATAAAGAAACGGTGACAGAAGAAGGCCTCGCTACTGGCCCAGAAACTGGTGATCACTGCATGACAGGTAAGGCTGAAACACGTCCTTTTAAAATACGCCAGATATAACCGTATATGAATGGAACAATTTAAGAAATTTGATCTGTTAATCCCAAACTTCAGAGCTAGATGACAATGAAAGTAGCACATTTAATATAAAGAGGGACATGCAGCAAGGGGGACACATGATTACATTGAATTACCTACGCATAAGATCCAAACACACATTCATACTTGTTTTTTGGCCATTTTTCTTGCTTTCTACTTATTTTATTCAATTGTATGAATTGTATATATACAGTTTTTAATGTTCTCACGTAATTTTAGAATTCTACCATCCTTCATTCTCTGGCTCTAATTTTCGCCTGACATTAGTGCAAATAAAGCAGATTAAATTGAATGGAATTCCTGCTAGAATCTTTGCCATCATGCATTTGCCTTTGATGATGTTGCCTGACAAAAGTGGCACAACTCACAAGCTGCCAAAGGCCAGTCTGAGGGGCCCAAAAATGCCTCCAGGTTTATCAAAATTATTTATCTGGCCTGCTTCAAACTGGTCACTGCACTTCCTTAGATCGCCAACATCACATCCACCAAGTTTAGAGCAGATTGGAAGTATAATTGTTGAGATATGTGAAGAACAGACACACGCACTGACATAGGGAGTTCTTTTACAGTTAGATGCCCTCACTGTGGGCAGTTAAATCCAACTGACTCTATTAGTGACACTATTCACATTATACAATAGCTATACCCAGTGTTTGTAGGAAAAATACTTACTTTTGCAGATTTGCTTGAAAATTAGAGGCTTTCTTCTAGGAATTTTCAACAACTACCGCACTCTGTCTAACTACCAATAATACTTTTAGTAGCAATGTTTCATTATCAGGCCTTCATCAGGCAAATGGTTTGGCAAAAAAAGGATAAATCACATTAAATAAGGAGCTGTAGCTGTAACTCAATTACCAATGAGCATACTCCACATAGCCTAGTTCAGCATGGATTACACAATTACCAAATTAATTTTCAATGATCATGAATATATCACAAAAAATATTGAAATACATGGGTAACATGGGCCTGCCAAGGACTGAAACCACATTCTCAAGAAAAACTATGACTTATAGGTTGCATAAGTAGAATAACTGGCCGTTACGATATAGAAAATCTCCCCAAAATCAGTTTTAACAGATAATGCTAAATACAGCAAAGAGGAAAAGTAAACACCAATTATGAGTCATTGCAATTATAAGCAAGGGAAAGAATCTCCCTAGTGCTGTTGGAAACTTTTGGATGCGCTTGTCTCTCTCCTACGCACCTGCTTCATAAAATAGATGTGCAAAGAGGTCCATATGCTTTCCTCTACAGCAATCTGACAGTCAAAAGCCACCGTTTACACAGCAGCTCTGATTCAATGCGCTCTCCCACTCAGCACCTGGATCTGCTAATTTTGTCGGGTTAATTATAATAGCCATGGTGACTGCTCAAAGTGCGTTTCATTTGTGTGGCATATGGCTTTTTGACAATCACATATCATAACGGAGGGTGAAACTAGAGAAGTTCTTCATACAAAACACAATTAAAAGTGTATTAAAAGTGTCCAATTTGGTTAGTGACACTACAAGACACAGTCATCTATGGCGTAAGCTTATTCTTGGGTAACAGGATTAATTTTTAAAATTATTGTTGACAGTCATTTCCTGTCACTGTAACACGATATCACCTGGACAATCCCCTTGAGACCAGGTCAACAAAATCATAGCTCCTGTATTATTATTATTATTATTATTATTATTATTATTATTATTATTATTATTACTATTATTGTTACATGATGTGAAAACAATAATAAAGTCCAACTAGCTCTGCTGTATTAACCTTTACTATTCTATGAAAGGTAAAAAGGCAATTACCTGGAGGCAGGTGATGAGAGATTCACTGTCACAGGGTTTTTACTGTTGTTGCTGTTCTTTTTTCCAGTTTTCAGCATACTAAACTCTACTTCCCAGTATATTAGATGTGTGTTGTAGATCAGGCCTACATTTACTGTAACTTCTATCCCCAGAAAGCACCCGAAACTCATTAAATCTGTCTTCACAAAACTGGGGCAGGCACACATGACAACAGTTACAAGCACATCTGTGCCAACTGAAAGGTAAGTGTGATTCCTGAGGGCTCCATAAAGTTAGCACCAACAGAGACACAGAGCCCTCTTCTCTCCTAACTTTTCACAGGCTATATTTAATGCAACACTTCTGCAGCTCTGGAGAGTGATATACAGGCAGATTCAGTCGCCGAGCAGGACTTGCTTTTTGCTTGATAAATGCACTTGTCGCTAGTAAAATAATGTTGCTTGCAAAAGTATTGATTTTTTTGTTTCTGCAGCCTTTGGTCCCTCAAGACCCCTTGCTCTAAAAATCAGGGCAGCGGAACAAACACCTATAGAAAGCGAAACGCCACAGTCCTGCAGGAAAACATGCACAATAATAAAAGGTAGTAAACAAACCGAAAGCAACACTTCCACGTAGCACAAGGACACTGAACGTGCTCATGCTGCAAAGATTTTCATTTTTGGTGACTGGGAAATGGCTTCTTTGGTTCTCCTCAGCTGCGTTGTGACAAAGCAGTTTCCATTTCCTGCTGTGATAATGTAGGAGCCCTTGTAATGATACGGAGCAGAAAAGGAGATCCCAATGTGAGCAAAGGGAAGCCCATGTATCATAGCTCAGCTGCTATCTTCACATCTATTCATGAGCCATCAGTCCCCAGTAAAAATAAATTGCTGCACTTCACAGTTCAGTGGAGGGAAACAGGCCTTTTGTGTGAAACAAAAAATCAGCTGTGACCTAGAGTGATGCTGCATGCACTGGAGGGAGGGCAAACCCATGCATGAACACCTATGCATATCTATATCTATATATATATATCTATATCTATCTATATATATATCTATATATATCTATATCTATATCTATATATATATATATATATATATATATATATATATATATATATATATATATATATATATATATATATACATATACATACATATACAGACAGACAGACAGAGAGAGAGAGAGAGAGAGAGATAATATAAAAAAAGCCCAGTTCACCTGAAAAAGTCCAAGAATTTTCAGCTTGTTACTGTTGGTCCCAGTTGAGTCCCGAAAGGCTACTTGGTTGCAGTGAGGGGTGCAGATTTTTACTTTTTACAAAGCAATTGTTTTACAGAATCTGGTGCAAATGTTGCCTTTTTTTTTAGGCATTTTTTTGTAAATGAGACATGTGGGAGGAAACGTCTCCCAGATGTCTACATCTGTGACACATCACAGATGCAGTAGTTCAAGGACAATTAGAAAGCTGAAAATCTGATATTTCTTTCTGTTTTTACTGTTTCTGGCTGAGATAAATAGTGTCCTTTTCAAATTTTTGAGAAAATAATGCTTGTCAAGCCGACTTTTGGGTTTTGGAGTTTGGAGGCTTCAGATAGTTCTCATTTACTCTGAGATATCGGTACTGTAAATATCCTAAAACCAATTTTAAATGAAAAAAAATACCCAAACATAAACAAAAAGGTATAGAAACCCGTGTCAGTCATGCCTGCACATCTGTACTGACCCTGCCAAATGGTCCATGGTCAAACCTAACTGCTGAGCCCTGATGTCTGTGCGTATGTGTGTGTGTGTGTGCGTGCGTGTGTGTCTGTGTGCATGTGTGCAGGTAAAGTTTATGTGCAACCGTGTGTGTTCCATTGGGTCTGAATATGTCTGTGTTTGAATCAGTGTTCTCAGCGAACGTGGATCGTTATCATCAGCATTTTCATCCACAGACTCATTATCACTCTCATTATCGACAGATGGAAAATATCCTTCAAAAACGAAGGCGTGAAGCATAAAATCAGAATGTATCATATCGGCCTCTTTGCCCACTGACACACACACAAAGACGTTACTCTGCTGACTGACCCGAGCTCCTGACTGTCCTCACCATAAGAAGAAGTGACCCTCACTACTCGATCAGTTTCCTTCCACCCACAACAACTTCATCCAACATTTACTCTTTCTATTAGTGGATAGCCAAGAATAAACACTGAGTATGATCAAAGTTATGCCTCACAACACACCTGTACTAACTGCACAGTGTTGCCCTGAGGCTACAAATTAAAAAAACAGCACAATTTTAGTAAAAAAAAAACCAAAAAAAAACCACAAAAGATCTTTAAATAATCGAAAATCTTTTCTCACATACTAATGCAGAGATTTTTTCAAGACGTATTTCAGTTTAAACGTGTAAAGGTGGCATTTAGCGAACACTGGCGTTGTGCCCTATGCAGCTCTTTGCTTCCTGGAACCTCAGACAAAAGGTTTAAATCCACTTATTATTATTATTATTATTATTAATAGGGTAGTATGAGTTCCAGAAACACAGTTTGGCCTTTTCTCAATATGCGTACTTGTCTGTACTTGCATTCTCGCGTACTCACAAAATGTCATCAGTCGGAGACCAAGTACTGTTTCAATTCAAAGTACGCACCTGGCCGAGAACGGAAGTAATACCCGGATGTGTTCTCGCTCCGCCCACATTATCAAGAGTGCATCAGACCAGACTTGTGTGGATTTGGGGCAGCCAAAGAACCCATAATGCATTTCACGCCGACCAGCTGTCAAAGACCGAGGAGGAAACCTTCAGAGGTAACACAAGTTTTTTTTTTTGAGAATGCTACTGTTATTGTTACACAAAATGTAGTTTTCAGATTATTTCAGGTGAGAAAGTAGTTGTGTAAATGTCAAATATGTGGTCAATTTATCAAGATAAAGCCTGATTAAAAATTTGCTCCAACAGTTTCGGGGATGTGAGCGTACAGGTTAGACGGCTATGAATGGACGGTCAGCGCTCAGTGTGGCTGCTGAGGGCAGCCTTATGTTGGCAAGACTTTTTGAAATCTGCTGCTGGCTCTGACGGTTCTATAGCGGTTAAACGGGGAAATAAGTAGTTTTACGTTTATCTAATGGTCACACTTTGGTCTCATGGTGTATTTTTTTTATTGTTCAAAGAAAAATGGGCTTGAAG
Source organism: Amphiprion ocellaris (assembly GCF_022539595.1). Taxonomy (NCBI): domain Eukaryota; kingdom Metazoa; phylum Chordata; class Actinopteri; family Pomacentridae; genus Amphiprion; species Amphiprion ocellaris. The sequence continues at coordinate 21,985,452 of NC_072777.1, read as the reverse complement.
TTAATGTTTATAACATAATATTGTTTATGTTTTACTCGATCACTCACTGTGTACTTCTGAATTATTTTCTTGTCTTCACTACTTATTATTACATGATTCATTTTTAAGACCAGGCTTAAAACCTTCCTTTTTGACAAATCTTATATTAGGGCTGACATGGGTGACCCTGACGGGGGTCAGCTGGAGTCTTCCCTTGCACAACTGACTTCCCCTTTCGACGTCCCTTAGTTCTGCCCCTCGTTATGCCGCTATAGGCCTAGGCTGCTGTGAGAGATGATACATACAAAGTACAAGCTAACATTGAAACTGATTCATCAGTTCACTCTTATGATGTACAGCTCTGGCATTAAATATACTGCATATATAGCTGGTAGTAAAATTCAAGCAGTGTGTAGATGAGCATATTAAGTACAGTAAGGGTGATGCAGAGTCGACTGGTGGAAATGGGCAGCTGGAAGCAGTGGGCTGGAGGAAGGTCAGCAGCAGCATCCCAGAGGGGACATGATGGAGACTAGGCCAGTTGGTGGGAGAACAACCACAGATCTGAAGCATCCATCTCTGGGACCAGGGACACTCGGAGAGAGGACACAGGGAGAAACAGAGTGAATGCAATGCAATAACAGTATGTATATTAATTAAATATAAAGGTAGCTAGAGAAGGCCTCAGTTCATCAAGAGAGGTCCCCCAGCAGCCTAGGCCTATAGCAGCATAACTAGGGGCAGAACTAAGGAATGTCAAAAGTCAGTTGTGCAAATGAAGACTCCAAGTGAGACCCTTGTTCCCCACCAGCCTCTTCTCCCATTCCTCCCCCTCTCCACCTCTCTATCTCTACCTTTCTACCTCTTCTGTCCCTCTCAACCCACCGGCCAGCAGGCAGATGGGTTCCCCTACATTAGAGCCGCGTTCTGCTCAAGGTTTCTTCCCTGTTAAAAGGGTGTTTTTCTTGTCACTGTCGCCTTAGGGCTGCTCTGGGTGTTCAGGCATATGTTTTCTGTAAAGCGTCTTGAGACAATTTGACTGTAATTGGCGCTATATAAATAAAATTGAATTGAATTACCCGTAGTACGACTTTGTTCTATTCTTATGACTGTTACTGTGCATTAAAAATAACATTTAAGCAATATTTTATTCCAGGGACATCTGAGGAAACCCATATTGTCATTGACTGTGGGGAAACTCCACAGACAGAACATCAGCAGCTCCATCTTCAGCATCTGGACCAGCATGATGCTGTTAAAGGAAACCAAAGGAGACAAAATGCTGAAATGTATTTAGGCATTTTGCAATTAAATATTATTCAACCGTGTTCAAAAAATTAATTGAATTGTTAAAACCAGAATTAAATGTTTCTCTAACATCACACCTGTTTGATCAGACGCTGCTGCTGTTTGAAACGGTTTCTGTTTTATTACCTGACAAGCAGAGGAAGAGCTCACCTGTATTCAGGTTCTGAGTAAAGTAGTTGGCATGAAATATTCTCTCATAAATTACAGATGATGTTCAGTACATACAGAAGTCCTGGTTTTGGCATTATCTGCTTACATTTGCATTTTAGGACAGGTTAAATGCATTTTATCTCTACACTCACTAAATAATAAGGGGCTCAACATGCAGGGACCTAAAGACAATTTGTGATCTTAAAGAAAAATTTTTGCGTAATTTTTTGTTTATGAATGTGCACTGTCTTGTCAGATAAAATCACACATTAGCTAAATGTATGTTCACTCTCAGCCCTGTGATTGGTGAGTTGGTTATAAATGGGATTTAGGGGCATCAAATTACTGAAATCAGTGTTTTGCATTTCAATCAGTCAAATATGAGCTTAAATTGAATCATATTGATGATATGGATACATTCAAGCTCCACAGAGTGTTGAGTTGTGCAGCAGAAGCTTTTTACTGAAGCACAAATATAGAGATGAAAAACGCCTAATAAAATATTGAACTGGTATTAGAGCAGCACTCAGTGGTTTTGTTTTGAAGACTCACAAATTTAAATATGGACTAAGATAAGTTTTCAAAGTGAGAAACAAATGGTGTTTGTTCTTACTTTGCTTTGCAAAGACAGAAAACCTAATTTAAACTATAAATCAAGATTCCTTCATTTCTGTAAGTGCTCCACATATATGGATTTATCATGCAATCCTGCTAATCAGTCACATGAAAGCCAAAACCAAGACTATGTTTACATCTAATTATGTGCTGTCAAAGCATCAGTCTGCAGTATGCAAGATAAGCCATGGGTGCTTTGCAGAGAGGATTGCATCCAATGTAAGAGGAAATTCAGTTCAATTCAAACACAAAAGTAGAATAGAATAGAATATGCTTTATTGTCATTGTACAATGCATAACGAGATTGGAGAGCTTCTCCTTTTCAGTGCAAAGGAATGTTAAAGATAGTGCAAAACAGTTTATTTACACAGTATAAATAACAGAGTGAATATAAATAACAGAGTGAATGAGGCAATGGTTTATATTGCACATTTCACATTGCGTTGTTGGCTGGGTACGAGACATGAGACATGCAAGTCACAGGCTTTACAACATTTAATAGTATAGCAGTAGGGCAGACAGTTTACTGTTCAATGCTGTGGAAGGGCATGCGTCCATACAGCCCTTCTCTGGTAAAGTGCTAGGCTTTGTTTCCATGACAACAGTATTTTGACAACATATAAGAACTCTAATTGCTGTTGTATGATAGACTCTCACAGTGATCATTTCTGTCTGACATAGTCATGGAAAAAAAAATGATTAGACCTCCCTTGTTTTCTTCAATTTTTTGTTCATTTTAATGCCTGGTACAACTAAAGGTACATTTGTTTGGTCAGATATAATGATAACAAAAATAGCTCATAAGAGTTTGATTTAAGAGCTGATATCCATCCATTTTCTATGGTTTTCTTGATAATAACCAAAATCACTTAAGTTCTTATATCAACAGCTATGGCATTGTACTGCCAAAAACAGTGCTTTTAGGCATTCCATGTTTTCTTTTCTGCCTGTTTTAGTCACATGAAACACACAGGAGTTGGATTTAGATCTGGTGATTGAGCAGGCCAAGGCATGGCTCAAATGTTCTGGCTCTCCATCCAGGCTTTAACTGACCTTGCCATGTGGCAAGGGGCATTGTCTTGTTGGAAAATCCAGTCATTTGAGTCAGGAAAGAGTTTTCCAGCTGATGGAAGAAGACTGTTTTCAAGAGTAGCCCTGTACATGACCTGGTTCATTGGCCCTTCACACAATTGCATTTGTCTTGTTCCACCCATACTGAAACAACCCCAGATCCGTGGCTGTCGGCACCTCCCCGTCTTGCTGCGCTTCTGGCAACCAGCGTGGATGGAGATCGGCTGCTGCACCAGCACACCTGGAGGGAATCATTGGCTTCATCCCCCCAGTCTGCATCAGATCATAGCTTCAGCTTCAGCGTTAAGCTGTCTGTCGGTCAGGCTCAGGTTGCACATTTGTATTGATTCTCTGGTTGCTCTAGGTTTTAATGCCTGTTTGCTCGACTCACAGTTCTGTCCTCCTCTGCTGTGCTGCCGCACTCCCCCAGCAGTCCACCGGATAGGACTGCTGGGGGAGGTGGGCCAGGCGGCCAGGTGGACCCTTGTGTTCCACCTGGCCGTACCTGCCGGGCATTTGGAATCCCTCCACCTGCCTCTGCCTGCAGTCTGTCTGCCCTCAATTTGGGGTCAGACCCATCTAAACTGTGACAAAACATCAGTAAAGCTACTTCTGTTAAATCCCAAAAACTGTACATTGGCAACATTTGTCCTCTTCACTGCCTATTTTGGCCCGTTGCTATGTTTGTTGAAGCTTTGCAACCACTAACTGTCAATCAGGTGACCGTTTGATAAGCGGTCCACTTATCAAAACATTACTCCAGCCATTAGTGAAGCTGCACACAAACAATGTAAAATTAATGACTGAAAATTGTAAATATTTTAAAGCCACAATATGTTAAATGTATTAAGGCGAGAGAAGGACATTCTCATTTTTTGGTAATCTCACACACAGCAGCAACGCTTTTATCTCCATTACACCAACATTGAATGTTTCTCAGCAGCTGTCAGTAAAATGACGTGGAGGGGAAATACCTCCTCCTCCTGTTCGAGGATCTGTGGGAGTTTTGGGTCCTGTTCCCTTTCCCATTCTCTCTCTGTGGGTTCCTCTGTGCGACAGACTGTTGCTGGACCATTACCCAAATCCATCTGCTCGACATAGCACGTCAGGCCTTGCAGACAGCAGGCGCCTGCATCTGAAAGCAGCACGTTTTTAAAGCCTTCGCTGCAGGGCAGAAGGGGCTTATGTACACTGCCAGAGAGAGGCAGCAGGGTTCATGTGGCTGAGGAAGGAGATAGCGTGGACGGAGAGTCTGACAAACACTATGACACAATGTACAGCTAATTCCACAAACTGCTGTCTTAGTTTTATGTATCCTTTTCCATTTTTTGAAACTCCAGAAACTGAAACAACACACCGCATCAAATCTGCACCTTCATGATGTCTTCAAAGCATTGTGGTCTATATTTAGAGAGACCAAAGCCGCCAAATGCACAAACAGACACCGTTGAAATGACAGCAACGTCAGCGCGGGAGCAAAGCGCTCGTTCTATTTGCCCGTACAAATGAGCCTCATTAAGTCATACAGCGAAGAAAGCAAAAGAGAGTGTAAGACGGGACAAGAAAAAGAAAAGGCACGTCAAGATATTCTGATGAAAGTAAGCTGGCGACTTTAATCGCAATTTGTTTTATGGAAAGGAATTATGGCAAGTTGACAGTGCAATCAAAGCACGGCGCAATCGATGGAGAATGCGGCTATTACTGTGTGTGCTGAACCAAGCAAAATTGGTTATTTCAGCGGCACCATTTCTGAGGCAGGCGAAGGAAGTGCAATGCACATTATTAAAATAAAAACTCACTGTCTGCTTAGGTTTCTTCTTCAGCAGCAATAAAATAAGGTTTGATTTCTGACTAAATCAGGACTTAAGCACGCTCATGATTATACCAGTGTTCAATTTTAACCTATTTTGCACTTACAGTGTTACGGGGTAGTCAGAGAACCCAGGTGCAGACATGGAAAACTGACGGACAAGTGGATATAGAAAAAGACTTTATTTAAAGAGACAAAAATTAAGCAACACAGAACGTGGGAAGCTGAAATGAGGAGGAAACTAAACTAAAACCTACTTGGAACTAAACTCTACAAACCTACAGTGAAACTAACCACTAAACCCAAAAGTGAACATGACAAAAACTAACACGTGACAAACTAACTGGGGTGACTACATGGGGTGCTTACAAAAATGGGACGGCATGCTTGGGGAAAACAGAGTCCGTGTGGGACTATGGCAGGCAAGGAACAAAGAATAGGAACTGGCGGGAATCCAGAGAAAGCGCTGAGTCCATAAGGGGCTGAAGCAGACTGGAGGAAAGCAGGGATCGGTGGGAGAACAGAGCCCATGGTCCAGCAGGGAGTGAGTGAATGAACTGAGTTTATATACCTAGAGGTGTGATTGGGAACAGGTGAGTGGAGTGAGCTGATTGCCACAGCTGACATTCATCCCAGCGATCAACTGAGTGGTTGAAGAGTACGTATTTCTTTGACTGACTGCAGCCCTGATTTTAATTTTTTACAATGAACTACATCATCAATAAAATATAGAAGTTATAGTGATGAACCCACAGTGACTTGTTTCTGCATTCGCTCGTTTTTTAGGACATTTTGGCTTTTCAGAACGGGTAGATCGCAAGTGTTGCTGTTAAAAAAAACAAAAAACAACTGCACTTCAAGGGTCCTGCTATTGTTTACTATTGCATGGTTTACTGAACTCTAAAAAGTAACTGAACAGACCTATTCCCACCACTTAACTAAATACATGGTTGCAAGTTAGAGAAGTAAATCTACTTTACTGATTTAGATGAAATTTTGAAGCTGCCAACATTTGTTTTCAAGGGTTGGGTTGATCTAATAATGTTGGTACTTCCATCAACTTCAGATAGTGCGTAATTTAAAATCACATTTCTGCACTAATAGATTTACTGCTAACTTTAAGTTGAGGTGACTCAATGAAATTGGCTGGATAATTCACTTTTTCTCCACGTTGAATTCAGAATTTCAAGTCCCCTCAACTCTCTTCCTGGAACACTGCAGACATTAAGACTTGTAATTCCACATACACAGTATAGGCTAATTCCCCTAATTGAGTGTTGTTTATTGGTTCAACATAATTTTATTAGAAGCCTCAATTGATAAAGACTGTTGCAAATTGTTGTTTTCATTTTGCTGCTGAGTCCAACCATTACTTTTAATAGATGGTGGGACACGTGATGGAACTGAGCTGTTACTGATTAACTTTGTCACTTTCACCTTGTATTTGCACTATTTCAGTTTGATTTATATATTTATTGCGCTAATTTCTATCTGTGTGTATATATATATATATATATATATATATATATTTGGACTGGGACCTTAACGCGTTAATTTGATTTGATTAATTAATTAATTACAGCTGAAAATAACGCGTTAGAAATAATAGCACAATTAATTGCACCCTCCTCAGTTTCCTCATTTCTGGCACACTGGTAACTCTGATGAACACTCCAGCCCAGTAGGTGGCGGTAATGAACCTGAAGTCTGTTTGTAGCCATGAAGAAGAAGCACAGGAAGCACTGAGTGAAGTCAGGCACTGGTGAACAGAGAAGGAAGATGAGATTGAGCTTGTTGGGCAGAAGGTTTTCTTTTAAAAATCTTCCAGATGGCAGCTTGGATAAAAGCCTGGTTGTGTGCAAATTGTACAACAAACACTTTTCTGATCACTGCAGCACTTCAAGTCGACGGTATCATCTCAATGTAGAACATGTTGCTGTTAGCACCAGAGCTAACGTTAGCTACGAGTCTTGCTAACGGCTAACGGTGTAGCCATCCCATAGTAGACCACTTTTCTAGACAGTGCTTGAGTTTACAGAAAGTCTTAAAATGTTGAATAAAATCGCTATAATTGCACTTAGATTTGCAGTAATCTGTGAATGTAGCACACAGATGAAAAATGCAGATAAATAGAAATGAAACATTTTTGTGGTTTAAATTTTTACTCTGTTGAGGCTCTGCCTCCTTGGAGGAGGAATAAACTAAACAACAAAAATATCTCTTTTAATAACTTAATTATAAAACTTTTGCTTATAAAAAAATTACATAAATAAAAATTGATATTCCTATAAAAAGAACCATCAAAATTACACCATTTATCAGACCCAGAAAAGATGAAAACAGAATGAATCTCTGGATTTTCAACTTTCTGAAGCTCCTTGAACTACTTATGCTGATTTTATGTGCCATACAGTGGAAAAAACAACTAAATTTGGGCTTTAAGTCATCAGAATCACTTTTTTCTATATGTCCCCTTTTCCTTTTTATAAATAAATTGTAAATTATAAACACGTATATGTCTATTCATTGATTCAACTGTCAACCACAATTTTATTTGAACTGAAAAACTTCACTTATTGTGTCAAATATTGCTATTTGACAAAACTGCAATTAATTGCGATTAATTAGTTACAAAGCCTGTAATTAATTTGATTACATTTTTTAATCACATCCACCAATATATATATATATATATATATATATATATATATATATATATATATATATATATATATATATATATATATATATATATATATATATATATATATATATACATATATATATATACATATATATATATATACATACATATATATTTCTTGTGTCCTTTTATTCTTTTATCCTTATTGTTTCGGTCTGGAACAGGTGCACAGTGCATTACACTGCACATTATACTATGTATAATCGTGTTCGTGATAAAGGTCTTGAATCTTTTATGTTGTTATGACAACTCAAAATACCTGCATTGCTTTCATCTGTGACTATATTGCGCTCCACTGAAGGAGCCAATAAACTGCATCCTGACAAGAGTGAACATAGTGCAGCATTACCAGCTATAGAGCTCAGTAGACACCACAACAAAACTGAAAGGAGATATATATATATTGGACTTAGACTTGTAAAATTGTAAGAAAACAACTCCAAACAGATAACGGTTAATGTTGCTCCATAATTTTTTGATAACAATTTTGCCCTATCAACTAGTCATTTACCACATTAACAATGTCTAGACTGTATTTCTGAATAATTTAATGCTCTTTTCATTGAAAAAAAATCCATTTTATTTCAACAATAAGGACATTTCTAAGTGCCCTCAAACTTTTGAACAGTAGTGTATTTGCCTTTTCTGTCAACATACAGCATAATGTGAGCTCTTCTGTCATTCTAACAGCACATGTTAAATCAGTAACTCTACTAGTGATGCGGTCTTATTTCAGCACTATTGATTTATTCTGTGTGTCCACTGTGAAGGCCTGATTCACACAGTTGATGCTGAGATGTGTCTGCTGCTGAACTCTGGGAAGCACTGATGTGGGTTCTCATCTGACTTGCAGTTATAATTGGTGATTTCTGTGGCTGGGAACTAATGAACTTCTCCTGTGGAGCAGAGGGAACTCTAGCTCTTCCTTTCCTGGGGCGGTTCTCATGAGAGCCAGTTTCATCTCAGTGTTTGATGGTTTTTGAACTTGAAGAAATTTTCTTGAAATTTTTCAGACCAACTGAGCTCCATATCTTAAAGACGGACTGTTGTTTCTCGTCACTTGGCTAACATTTGTAACTTAATAAGGAAATCAACAGTATCTTAACAGTGCTATTTGCTGTATACCAACACTACTTCTTCTGTTAACTGAAATGTATAGCAGGGAGAGGATGTACAACACTGTCAGTGAGGACAAAAGTGGCTATTTTGAGGACTCTAAAATGTAAAACATTTACATTTTAAAACATCACCCTCTACTTTGTCTCATTATTGTGCCTTTACCTGAATTCAAATAGATACAGCAGCTTAAAAAAATCTTCTGTCAACATACTTTTTGAGGACACTCTATTTCCATTTACTCATTTAAACCAGTGGAAATTGTGAAAATTAAAGCCCCATAGTCACACCTCAAGATGTGTTGAAAAATCCTTAATATTCAACCCACCCTGGTTATTACCCACTAACATGTTATCCTCAGTTTCTCTTTCCTCTGTCACATGTCAGATTTCCATGGATGGGTTTGGTTGCCCCACACCACTCATCCTTCTGGATCACTGGGGTTGGGAGTCTAGATGGATGCTTTCCACTGGAACAGAGTGACAGTCATTTCAAGTAGGTGACCTAAAGGTTAAGTTGCATGAATGGGGCATGCCCAAACAGGAGGCGAACGAAGCGAAGGATGAAGGACTTGAAGCTCCTGATGCATTGGCAGGTCTGGAGTATGAATATGAGCCTTCCTTTGACAAGCAGATAACTCACCAGGGGAAGCGATGGGGTGGGGGTGGGGGTGGGGGGCAGCTGAGGAGGAACGGCAAGGCCACATGAAGGAGAAATGTCATTCATACGCCTCCCCTGTAATATGCCCATCAGGCCTTAGAGCAGCTATCCCTCATTACATGTCCATTGATTTAGCCATTTAGAGAAAGCCGGCCCCCAGCTTGTCTGTCACCATCCTTAGCACCAAGATTAGACTGATAGGTGATATATTAGAGATTTTTGGGTTTCATTCTTGCTGTATTACTGTTTGGATGAGATTGGCCAGCACTGGCTGTGCTTCCCCTCACCTTGGGTTTAACAGGAAGGACAAAGAGGGAGTGGGAGTTTCACAGCATGGTGTTGGCAATCCCCCGACTTTTTGCTTAGCAGGATGCATAGATGGGGAATGGACCATCCAGGATGTCCTGTTACAGAAGACTGAGCATGGCAAAAGGTACAATAATGAGGCTGCACTCTCTCAAACTGTAGAGCTCCATGAGAGAGAAAAGCATTGATGAAATACCCCAGTGGTTAAATATGGAAGCTTTAGACTTTAGAGGATGTGAGATTATTGTTTCTGCTTTAAAAGCACAATTGTCAATTGTGCACAAAGTATGTACAGAGATGCAGAAAAACATAGCTAAAGCTTAAGTGGATAGGGTAACAGAATCTATGTGCATATGTTGTATGACTACAGCTTAGGTGACTTCTGCATTGCCTTCTTTGGGGCAATAGAATAATGAGGATTTCGAGAACTACGCTGAAATTGTGTTTTGTCCCAACCGGAGTATCTAGCCAATGTGGAGGTACCTGGTGGCATGCAAATATCAGCTTAAGTTAGCAACAATAATCTCATGACATCCAGATAGCTGTAGTTGCTTTCCACTGACTGCACCGCCTCAGACCATGATGGGAAACATCTAGTTCCACCTCATCTAACAGTTAATTTGTGTAGATCTTTGCCCAACAGTATAATGTTTAATACATTTAATTTTCTTTTTAGTTAAATTGAAGATATTGAGATTTTATTTCTACTATATTGAAGATTAAAGGCCAATTTACGCTTTCCATGAGCACGTCTACAAGGGTACACATAACACAAACTGCGTTATCAACAAAAATCCGCAAGGATCTACACAAACTCCCCCCAAATTTGTGACCATGAGGACTATCTGCAAGCATGCCAACTTGGCAAGTCCAGTGAAAATAAATGGTGCTCAAAGGAGATTCTCAGTCACCCATACTTTTATCATTCTTAATTAAAAGAGCTGCAATCCAAGTAGTCCCAGGTGGACATGGTTTACAATTCTACAATTTTACAGTTTCATTTAGCAGACACTTTTATCCAAAGTGACGTACATCTGAGAGTAGATACAACACAAGCAAGGATCTAGTCAGGAGAAAACATCCTAGATAAGTGCTATAAAACAAGTTCAAGTGTGATAATAGGGCCATGGTGTCTACAGGCAGTGCGACGTAATACGAGTATTTATTTTTGTAATATTATTATTGTTTTGCAGTCTGTCAAGTGCAAAGGTGTTCAATGAAGAGCTGTTTTTTTAGTCTTTTCTTAAAGACTAACAGAGACTCTGATGATTGGACAGAGTTTGGTAACTCGCTTCACCACCAGGGAACCACAGAGAAGAAAAGTCTAGCTATAGACCGGCCCTGTTGTGGTGGTTGTATCAGGCGCTGAGTGTAGTGAGCGTGAGGGAGTGTAGACCTGAATGAGAGAGTTCAGATAGCAGGAAGCTGTTTTAATTATAGTTTTGAGTGCAAGTGTCAGACTTTTTAATTTTATGCGAGCAACAACTGGAAGCCAGTGAAGCGACCTGAACAGTGGGGCGAAATGAGCTGTTTTTGGCTGGTTGAAAACCAGATGTGCTGCTGCATTCTGGATCATCTGCAGAGGTTTGACCGTGCATGCGGGGAGGCCTGCCAGTAAGGAGTTGCAGTAGTCGATGCGTAATATTACGAGAGCTTGGACCAGGAGTTGTGCTGCATGTTCAGACAGGAAGGGTCTGATCTTAGATAGCATGAACTGGCTTTTTATTGTGTTAAGAGAATAATACATGTGTGGTTGATGATGCCATTTATCAGTTAGAGAGGCTGAAAACATTCAGATTACAGATCATAAATTACACACTAGATATAGCTCTAGACTATTGTACATTAACATGGAACTGATAACACTAAAATTCCTGGTAAGGGATGTGAGGATTCTTAAAATAGCACCTGTACTGATGTGAAGCTCTGACATTCTGAATTATCTGACACATCAGTAATGAAAGCTGTTGTCTTGTATTTCTCTCTACTGTATTTGAACAGTCATTAATCTATTTATTTAGTTTAAGAGGGAGATGTCTGCTCAGCGGGAGTTTGACACAAACTGATATGATGATGAAAATTCAGATAAAATGAAGGTTGATCCATGCACAGAATAGGCTTCCTTGTTAGAATTTAAATTATTGATGACTGTACAGAGGGATATCAGTCTGATGAGATAGTATTAAATCAGAATCACATCTAACAGGATGTGTTTCTGTGACTTTTTGCACAATTTGACTGCTGCTGGAAGCTGTTTACCTTGACCCCTGACTTTTATCAGAGCCAGAAACTGTAAGGACAGAAAGAAGTTTGACCATCTGTGAATGTCTTACAGTGCTGTGCAAAAGTATTTGGGAAATCATCTATTTTTGCATATTTGTCACACTTTAATGTTTCAGATCATCAAACTTGTATTTGTATTTTTTGAGTATTATACTGAGATAACCCACAAAACACACAATCCCAAAAATGTTTTAATGAACAATTATTGACAACCTACACTACTGTTCAAAAGTTTGGGGTCAACCAGACAATTTCATGTTTTGCATGAAAACTCACACTTTTATTGTTGTGCTAACATAATTGCACAAGGGTTTTCTAATCATCAATTAGCCTTTCAACACGATTACCTAACACAAGGGTACCATTAGAACACAAGAGTGATGGTTGCTGGAAATGGGCCTCTGTAATCCTATGTAGATATTCCATTAAAAATCAGCCATTTCCAGCTTTTATCACAGCTGTCTATGTCCTCCCTCAAGCTAACGTTGCTACAGCCTTGGGCTACCTGCTAAATGCTATTAGTAAGCAACAGGCTGCTCACTCGAATGCAATGTTTTTAATAGCTGTCGATTTAAACCAAGCAGACCTGAAGACTGTTCTTCCCAAATTCTATCAGTACGTCAGTTGCAGCATATCCAGTGCATTTCCAGGACTAGAAATACACTGGACAAACTGTATAGTAACCTCAAGCATCCCTTCAAAGCAGTACCTTTCCCCTACCTGGCCAGTCAGATCATACCTCTGTTTCTATACCCAGAATACAGTCTGCTCATCAACTCAGGGAAACCTGCTACAAGGGAGATTGGAGTGTGGCCAGAGGGAGCATGTGAACTCCAGGACTGTTTGATTACACTGAGTGGTTCATATTCAAGGATGATGACATCAACTCCTACACCTCCACTGGGCTGTTTTACATCAAAAGCTGTATGGACATTGTGACCACCACTAAACAAATCCGTACATTCCCAAACAACAAGCCATGGATGATGAGAGAAGTCCAACTCCTGCTCAAGGCTCACAACACAGCTTTCAAATCTGGCGATGACAAGCTTTATAGCATTGCTAGGTCTGAATTAAAGAGGGGCACCAGAGATGCCAAGGAGGCCGACAGGAGGAAAATTGAAGGGCGTTTCGATGAGCATGGCAAGGAATATGGCACATCACTACCCAAACAGGCTGCAGTGAAGAGTCTTACTGACTACAGGCCAGTGGCACTAACACCAATTATTATGAAGTGCATGGAGAGACTGGTGCTTAAACACATCAAAGCCGCTCTACCAATCAATCTGGACCCCCATCAATATACATATAGACCAAACAGATCAAGAGATGATGCCATCTCCATAGCTCTCCACACTCTACAGTCTCATCTAGAAAAACCAGCAATGTATATCAGGCTACTTTTTCTGGATTACGGTTCAGCCTTCAATACTATCTTCCCCTGCAGACAGTTCCAGAAAATGCCAGACCTCGGCCTCCATCACAACATCTGCTTATGGACATGAGACTTTTTAACAAATCTACCACAGTCTGTCAAGATGGGCCTCCATCAGTCCTCCAGACTTACCCTCAGCACGGGATCCCGGCAGGACTGTGTTCTGAGCCCCTTCCTGTACTCACTCTACACACAAGACTGTACACCGTTCCACAACACCAATGTCATCATCACATTTGCAGATGACACAACGGTGGTGGGGTTGATCAGCAGGGAGAATGAAACAGAGTACGGGGAGGAGGTTCAGAGGCTGACTGGCTGGTGCAAAGAGAACAACCTGGGCCTGAACATGAAGAAAACAAAAGGGATGATTATTGACTTGAGGGGGAATCAAAATGAATGTCAGCCTCTGGAGGTAAACGGGGAGGCAGTCGAGAGGGTGACAAACTTTAAGTTTCTTGGCATACGTCTATCAGATGACTTAACATGGACTCAAAATACAAACTGCCTTGGCAAAAAAGCACAGCAATGACTTCATTTCTTAAGATCCCTCAGAAAAATCAACCTAGCTCTACACAGGTTACTGTCCTTTTATCACTGTGCTGTTGAAAGTGTCTAACATATGACATCCTGGTGTGGTATGGCAGCAGCTTGTCAGCTGACAAAAAGGCCCTGCAGAGGGTGATAAAAGCAGCACAGAAAATAACAAACTCAACCCTCCCCGCTCTTGAGAACGTCTATACATCCCGCTGCCTCCAGAAGGCAACCAACATCATTAAGGACTCATCCCATCCTGCTCACCATCTTTTCAAACTGCTACCCTCAGGCAGCCGCTACAGGCAAATTAAAACTTTAAAATTAAAATTTTGTATGTATCATCTATCTTATCGTGCATGTACGAGTTGTGTGTTATATGTTCCTTGATCCCCACCCCCTCTCTTCTCCCGTCCCTCTCCCTCCAACACCCCTTCTAACTCTTCTGTCCCTCTCAACCCGCCGGCCAGCAACAGATGGGTCCCCCCATATGAGCTGGGTTCTGCTCAAGGTTTCATACCGTTAAAAATGAGTTCTTTCTTGCCACTGTTGCTTTAGGGCTTGCTCTGGGGGTTCGGGCATATGGGTTCTGTAAAGTCTCTTGAGACAATTTAAATTATAATTGGTGCTATATAAATAAAATTGAATTGAATTGAGTTGAATTGAATTGAATTGAATGGAAAGCTAGAACCTCTCGTGCACTGAACAGTTTTTATTCCAGAGCTGTTGATAAATGGACTCAAGAAAACTATCATTTGACCAGTCACACTGTGCAATAATCTCATGGATACACATGGTATTTATATTTTAACTCAGGAAATCTTTACCAAAATTATTTTATGTGTACAAAAGCATATGTCTATTCTCTCTCACACAGTGAGTGGGAGTGAGTAGGAAGTATGGACTTATTATTTATTGCTTTATTTATATGTGTATATATAGAGATTTTTTTTGCAATTCATTTTACTAGTGTTTGAATTTCGTTGTATTATGCAATGACAATAAAGGAATCTGACTCTGAATCCATGGTTGTGCTGCTTCCATAGAGTTGCAGGACTTCATATAGCAGTGAAAAATAAACCCAAAGTTAGTGAAAATGTGACAAAATATTGAAACAACCTGCACTTGCTTGAGTTCAGAAGTTAAAGTAGAAACAGGATGAAAGTGAAGAAGTCATTGGACACTGTCACTCTGTTTTGACAACCTCTGTAAGTCAAAAATAGATTGTTAATGAACCAACCTACTCTGCAATGTCTCTCAAACAAGCCAAAGCAAGAATTTATGACTAGGATCGAAACTATTTTGTGGTCTCATCCTAGTATATGTCACTATGGTGGCAGGCAAAGGAGTCATCTATGAAAAAAGGGGAAAGGTTGTTAACATGTTTGTTTTTATATCTAATCAAGAAAAGTGACTCAACAGTGATTTTTATTAATGACAGCTAAGGTCACAACCCACCTGTATGTCACTGTGCTCCCGACTACAAACCTCTTGTCGAGCTGACAAACTGCTTTTATCTGGGGATTTATGTGTCCTGCCACATCAGATACGACACCTGAGCACATTTCCAAAACTATTAATTGGATGGAAATGTTGCACGGCAGATATCGGTGATAATGAGATGTCTTGTTAGGCTGTGTCGTGGGTGAAGGATGTGATGTGATCATTCCCCGGTGGGTTTTAAAAAAAAAAGGACAGAAACGGTAAAGCAAAGTTTTGTTTTCTCGTGACAGTACGTCATAGTGTTAGCACATATGTGTGATGAAGTGGAAGCTTCTTAAATTGAAACACGGAGACTCCATTCAGCACTCTGCTCAATTTACTTAACATTTAGTGCTGCGCTTATAGAGCAAGACGCTAACATGACCTTTAGAACATGTACCTTTCCCAGGACTAACTACTTCCTGTTTACTTCAAAAAATAAAAACATATGAAATATATGCACCTCCTGTCATTGCATTTACATGAACTCACCAAAATAAAATCATCTCTCCCTCACTGCATCCAACACATGAATGAATAAATCCTCTAACAGTACAAATGCATGAATCTTAGCATTCAAACTAAACAATTCACATCAGTATGTCACCAAAGTGTACGTGCAAATGAAGCGTGTTGCTGCTGTGAAAGTAGATCTCTTGCTTTCATTATCACTCCTTCCCTCAGTGAAGCAATCAACAGGTAGCATCCGAGCTAAATTAGTCACAGCTAATTTGAGCTTCATTTGAGGTGCTGCTTCAGTGCAAAGGATCAGAGAGCCGGAGCTGCATTATTCAAACGTGGCCTCGGCACACAGATGTCAGCATGCAGGTGAGGAAGCACACACACAGACACACACAGCCTGATAATGTCATCAAAAATGACTAGCTCCTTAAAAAGGAGGAAAGGCGGATCTATCAGCACCAATTAGCAAATACAACCCCTCCGTGATTGATTAGAATCGTTACTTTGTTAATCGTCATGTTGTTCTGGTCTGCTGCATCCAAACAAGCTTTTTTTTGCTAATTATGGATAAAGCTACCTTGTAGAAGTTAAACAATCTTATTTATGTTTCATATTCTTTAATATTAACGTGTATTGACAAATTGAAGAGATCCAGATTTGAGATCCAAACAGAAGATTATGATCACATTATATCAATTAATGATAAAGCATTGACAGAGGTTGTAACATCATCAAGAGTGTGATCAATAAATTATGTTAGTTACTGTCTCACTAGGACATTGTTGGTATATGCAAGGCTCATCAGAGCAAAAATTTCACTCAGTTGCTGTGGCTGCTCCAGATAGTGGCAGTACTCTCCCCCTCCCTTCCTGAGTCTAATAAGCAGGTGCAGCAGGTGCAGCAGGTGCAGCAGGTGCAGCAGGTGCAGCAGGTGCAGCAGGTGCAGCAGGTGCAGCAGGTGCAGCAGGTGCAGCAGGTGCAGCAGGTGCAGCAGGTGCAGCAGGTCCAGTTCACAGTCCAGCCCAGGTCCTCTGAGATGTGCAGGCCAAGAAACTTAAGGCCGGTGACCTGTTCCATTTCCTCCTCATTGATGCTCAGGCCTGAGCGCGGTGAAGTCCTCAACTTCTGGAAGTCAATAATGACTTTTTTTGTCTTCTTGATGTTGAGGTTGAGGTGGTTGTCACTGCACCGAGCACCTGCTTGGACCTCCTCCCTCTATGGTGTCTCAAAACCGTTGTTGACGAGCCTCACAATGGTTGTGTCATCCGCAAATTTGATGAGGGTGTTGGAGCCATGAGTAGCGACACAGTCATAAGTGTACAGTGTGTACAGGACTGGACTCAGCACACAGCCCTGAGGAACACCAGTATTGAGGACGATGGCGGAGGATGTGGAGGTGCCCATTTGGACATGCCGGGGTCTGTTAGTCAGGAAGTCCTTGATTCACAGACAGAGGGAGGTTCATAGTTGTAGTGTCTGCAGTTTGTTGATGAGTCTGCTGGGGCTGATTAAATGCCGAGCTGAAATCAACAAACAGCATCCTGATATATGTGTTGGGGTTTTCAGTGTGGCTGAGAGCGGTGTGGAGGGCAATGGAGATGGCATCGTCTGTGGATCTGCTGGACCTGTAGGCGAACTGATGTCGATCAAAGCCAGGTGGGATGTGAGCCTTGACATGCTGTAACACCAATCTCTCCATACATTTCATGACCACTGGTGTCAGGGCCACAGGCCGGTAATCATTCGACCCTGTGATGGCAGAGGATTTGGGCACAGGGATTATGGTGGCAGTTTTCAGGCAGGTGGGGACTGTGGCTTGCTGCAGTAAATGGTTAAAGATGTTAGTGAATACTGCAGCAAGTGGATGAGCACATGATTTCAGTACCCTCCCTAGTACTCCACCTGGTCCTGTTGCTTTCTTGGTGTCAATGCCACGCAGGACTCGCAGTACCTGATGTTGTTTGATGGTGGGAGGCTGGTCATGCTCTGATGATGTCAGCTGTGTGTCCTCTGCCTGTCTGTTATCCTCTTCAAAGCGGGAGAAAAAGGTGTTAAGCTGGTCTGGGAGATAAGTGTCGGTGGGAGGGAGGGTGTTGTGGCATTGTTTGTAGTCAGAAATATTCTGTATTCATTTCCACATGGAGCGGGGCTTGTTCTCCCTGAAGTTGGCATCTATCTGCTCTCTGTACTTTGTTTTAGCAACCTTGATCCCTCTGTTCAGATCCGCTCTAGCCTTCCTGTAGGTTTCCCTGTCTCTTGACCTCATTGCTGAATCCCTGGCCTGGAGTAGTGCTCTGATATTGGTGTTAAACCAGAGTTTTTGGTTGGGAAATGTTTTCACCTGTTTTCTTGCTGTTACATTATCCATTCAGAAACTGATGTATGACAGTACAGAGGAGGTGTGGAGCTCAATGTCTAGGTCTTCAAAGAGCTCCCATATGGTGTCCTCAAAACAGTTCTGCAAGGATAGTGTGTCCTCCTCTGTCCAGCACTGCACTGACTTGGACTGTGGCTTAGACCTGCAGAGGAGGGGCTTGTAAGCTGGTGTCAGGAACAGGGAAAGATGGTCTGAGTGTCCAAGGTGGAGGGAGTGGCATGCTCTGTAGGCTCCAGAGATTGTATTGTTGTTTTGCTTAGCTTAGACTTACTCTTGTAGTTATTTCTTGTGTTTCTTTAGTGTGTACCTCTTAGCTTTCCTGCCTGGGTTTTACCATCTGTGGGTTAGTTGTTCCGCTCTGAGTTTCCTTACAATTTAGCGTATTTTCTTCGCATGCCCACTTGAGGGTTTAGTTCCGTCTTTCCCGCCTTTGGTAGTATTCAGGGTGACGGTACGTCACTTCCGCTTGTAGTCCTTCAGTTAATCTTGTAGTTCTGAATTGTTATTCGACTTGTGTGTAACTAAAGACCTTAGACTTTTATTCATGTTTGTCGTTTCTCATACCCTGCGCCTGAGCCTCCTTGAGAACCGTAACAGTTGCAATGCTGGTGAAATATATGGAGGCACACTGGATTTCAGACAGAGTTAATGTGAAGATAAATAATTACCATTATGTTTAACAAAATACATACAATAGCCACAACACTACAACAACTAACAGGCGAAGTGAGTAACATTTATCATCTCACTGACATGCAATGTTCTGCGTCATGGATGTTATTTTGGCATGCATTACCCACCAACCCTGCTGCCGAATGAACAAACTCTACTACAGCAGTGGTACCCTCCAAGTGCAGTGGCCTCAATCAGCACTTGATTCCCAGAGGCTCCACCTTGCAATGAACAGTATCCACTGCCAAGACACCAGAGGACATCAATGGCACCCACAAAGGTACCATGACCGTGATGTGCTGGGACAGAGCTGCTTCAGTGGTACAAAGAGGACCTACACAATATAAGGCCTTTGGTTTAACTGTTGTGGCAGATCCATATCTCTTTTATTTTCCTTGACTCTGCCTGTAAAAACAATAATAATGGCTAAATATAAGGTCTTATATTTAAACCTATCTAACTGCACTGAGTGCTTTTCTTGTTTTTGTCATATTTAATTGTATGATATGCTACATATTCTGGAGTTGCACCTGTACTCTTCTGTAACACTATAGCCGAAGACCGACTTCCCTTTGGGACATTAAAGTATATCTTATTTGATGTATGTAAATATTAATTATCTAGTCAGATCTGATTTGGAGCCACATAACTCCCTGCTATATTGATGCTTGCCTACTCACACTTGTCTTTTCAGTGTATGTTAAATAAACGATGAAAAGTTGGCCAAAATCTGGTTACATTTAAAATCCAGAGCATGTTTTTGAGGATGTGAATCATAAAAAAAATAAATGTTGTAAATTTAAGTTAGTTAAAATATGAATCAAAATGTTACTTCCAATATTTGCTTAAACCAAATGAATGTCACAAGATATTAGCTGTGATCACAAACATGTGAACATAAATAAACTATATCCACATATAACTTTTCACTTGGAAAATAGGTCACATCACAGCAGAGAAGGATGCCACAGAAACTGCTTTTTCACTGAATTTAAGCTCATAGGCGAGGAGCTCTTAAAGCAAGCATTCATCTACAGTCCCTGGAAAAATTTCCTCTAGTTGACGTTTTCTTGTTTTCTTTGTCCTCATTTCCATCTTCCTGTTTGTCACTATGTTGCTCTCTGTATATTTTTTGTGTTTTTGTAATCGGTTCATCTTTATTCTCCTGCCTGCTTCCTTCTCTTTTCAAGTCCCATCGCTTTCTCTTTCCAGATACATCTCAGTTTCATCTCCACTGAGCTCCTTCCTCGTGTATCAGTTTAGGATGTTGAAACAAAAAGAAAGCCTTAACAACTGAACAGAATAATAAAAATACATTTTCCACCAGTGTTTTTGCTCCCTACAGCAGATGTTACACTTTAAACACATTTCACAACAGCTGCAGGGCACAGTTGTTATGTATCTGACCTCATACCTTTGAACATTTATTACTGAACTGGAAGGCCAGATGTAATGTCATTTTTTTCAGTATTCTGACCACTAAAGGCAAAACTCAGCTCCACTGAACTGATGCAGAAATCTCATGGACAGATATTTCAAAACTTTGACAAATACAGTGAAAAGAACTGAACCTTTAGTTGAGTTCACATCTAGAACTTTGTCGTTAGCCCTACAAACATAAGGGCTTGTGAAGCATCGTGCAAATAGCGCTGAGAACACTGTTATGTCTTCCTCTCGATTTATCAGGTTTTTGTGCACATCACTGAAGACAGAGGAGCAGTAAATGGTGTAATAAATATAACACAGCAAGGCAAGAGAAAAAAAAGTCACATTTGCAGCAGGAGCTGACAGATTTCCAGTGCAGACTATTACACAAGCTGATGTTTTGGCAACACGGCTTTTTTAAGAGCTTAAAAAGAAACACAATAACATGTTATCCATCATTTCCAGGGCCCGCTGATGTGCCGAATAATCCATTTAGAAGCACGCTGCATATCACTTACTCTCACGTGCTGCTGCTTCTGTAATGTGCATAAAGCCATACAACGGATAGTAAATGATGGGCTACTACATAAAAACACAAGGATTGTAGTGGCTAAAAACAACCACACACAAAAAAAATACAATAATAGTCTACAGCCATAATAATGGTTTCACTATTTCACAGCTGTGCTTGAAATGAATACTAATGCCATTATGCTAATAGGCTCACAATGACTATGCTGACATGCTGACACTTTGCAGGTAAACTTCACCTTGTGCAATGATCTTAGTGTGTTAGCATGCTACTAATTGCTAATCAGCACCAACTCAAAGTATATCCATGGCTGAGTGGACCATAATATGTTGTCTATGTAATAACTCAAAGTGATGTTTTTGTTGCAGTTTAACAAAGAATACATAAATGTGAGTATTAGATTTTATGCCAGTCCAGCCAATAGTTGAGCTAACAATCTTGTCGTGGCACTTGATGAAGTCTTGAATGGATCTTATTTATCTTTCTTGGTGATTATAGTTTACTTTTGTAGATTTTGTCAACTTGAAATTACATGGTATCCCTTTAACTTTGGTGAAAGTGCAAAAAGTGGGTTTACTGCTTCTTTAGCATGTGTGTCTGACATTAAAAAGTCCATGTTTCTTCACATTTTTTTTGCTCTACCTCAATCACTGTGTTCTTTCGCTAGGATTACCGAGCAAAAAAAAACAACAACAAAAAACACAAAAAAAAACTAACCAGAAACAATGAAAGAACGGCAAGTCAAATGTTTTACAATTTATGTTTGTGGAAACGCAAATACTTGTTGGAAAAACTGTGAAGTTCAAGTTAAATTTTTCTTAAGTTGTATCAATGCAAACTGTCCATTTGAGAAGAATACAATGTTTTAAGTTGATCTAACCTATACCAGTGGCATTAATAATACTTGGTAATTTCTTTGGAAGCAGTTCATTTATCTTGGTCGAACAATTCTCTTTTTCCATTGTGGATAAAAAGTCAGGGGATCACTAAAAGTCAGTTGAATTTATCCTCAGGGGACCATGAATGAACAGGAGCTTTTTATTAGTCCATATAGTAGCATAAACCAGGCTAAGAGGCCTTCTTGCAGTAAACAAAATTTATCATTATCTGTCTAAAAGGCAAACTAGATGATTTTATGTTAAGATAACACTGTACCATATATGCATATTTTAGCATAAGTTAGCTAGCTCAGATTTTTTCCCCACCATCTCCTAAGCATCCTTTGGGATAGGTGAATTGACAGTATATCAATGATCCATAATGCTCGCTTTATTCTTGGTATGCTTGGGGTTTTTCTGCTCATATGAATCAGGGGATGGTACATGCCAATTACTTAGTAACTTGGTATAAAACTTGAATGAATTTGTTCAGATTCTGTTAAGGCTGTCTTTCACCTCCACTTCCCACCTCCACCTGTTAACTGTGGTAAGGAACAGCACATAGTTTCTTAAAAAATGAGCAAACAGCAAGCTCAAGGCCAAGGAGCAGCTCCGGTGTCAGAGGCATTCCTCGTCAAATGAACAAAATAACAACAGCTGGAAAAACAAAGCACCCATTTACATGCAAGCCTGCTTCCAAGATATTAAGTAACACTAATTAAATCAATCACCACCAATCCTGCTGATTGAATCAATGGCTGAGCTGTGAAGGAGAATAATTAGATCAGTTTCTTGGGTAGCATTAATGTTCCTTAGAGACCCTGTCGACAGCAAAAACGCTTACCTTACCATTGTGTTGTTTTTTTTTTTTATTTCTCCTTTCTTTAAAGTTCAGCTCATGAATATGTCAGTGACTTGCACTGGCTTTCCACAGAATCAAAGAAAAAGTAGAAACCACAAGGTGTAAGACTGGGGGAAAACATTGTTTTCCTTCTGGCTGCATTGATGCTAACTTTTTAAAAAGGTTTATTCAACAAAGAGCAAATCCTGTTCAGAGTTGGATCATTGTTACTTTTGTGTTAGCAAAATTTCAAAATTTTTAAACTGGATTTGTCAAATGTAGTCATTTAGGTACATTTCTCAAGTTTAATCTAATAAAATTCCTCATATAATAATACAATTTTGATGTGACAGAAGACTGCTTTCAAGTGTTTCGGGTTGTGGTGAAAGTGTCGCAGGTCACTTTGGATGTTATCAGGGTAAAGCAGTGGGGCAGTTGTCCCCCCTGCTGCCCCTTCATGCACACCACTGTATTACACAGGGGGCCTGAACTCCCCTGTGCACCCGAGCAGCTACTTTGTCTCTGTGTAGTAATCCTTTCCCTTCTTTTTTTTCTGTTTTAATTGTGTTGGTGCTCAGAGACATGGAGAAAGTAGATCATGTCAGGCCGGATTAGCATGATTCATTTGAAATTTTCATTCAGCTAATTAAATGCTCGAGCATCTTTTCTTTCTCATAAAGTGATAGAGAATGGGGTGGGAAGGGACGGCTTCTATCATCATTTCACCTGGGAACCGGTGAAGTTGAGCAGTGGGATGGAGGAGGGTATAAAGAGGAAAGGCTGAGGACAGGAGAGAAGACAGAAGCCAAACGTGTTCTGCATAAATAAATACATCACAACTGTTCTCTTTGTTTTTTTGTGTTGTACAGCATACCGTATATCTTGTCACTGGAAGTAGTTTGCACTGTTCAAGCATACAGACGTTACCTTACTACAGGTATTTCTTTCAAAAGCTTTATGTGGTGAAAAACTGAAATTTGTGTTTCTTGTGCCTTAACTTGTCATTTTGTAAAGATGTTATTAATTTTTGCTGTTTTTTTTTTAATTTTGTTATTTGGAAATACCAGAATTTGCACATTATTTTACATTTTTGTCTGTCAGATCACATCGTTTCCAAAAAAATAAATTGGACATTACAATCAAACAGTTACTCAGTACTTGAGTAGTCTTTTCACCAAATACTTTTTTACTCTTACTTTGGTAATTTTTTGGATGACTACTTTTGACTTCTACTTGAGTGATATTATTTCGAAGTAACGTTACTCTTACTTGAGTACAATTTTTTGGCTACTCTACTCACCTCTGGACATAAGTCACCTCTTCTAGTCTATTTTCCAGGTGATTCATGGGACGCTGAGATCCGTTTGGAGGTCAGGATCGGGGATCACGTCTCCCTGCTGAGGATTCCGAAAGAAGGACAGCGTCTATTATTGGCCAACCCAGATGTCTGGAAACAGAGCAAAACAACCTAAATCTGGACCAGCAGACGTCCGGAGGGGGGAGTTCGTCTAGACTGTCTGTAGCGCTGCACCGCCTCTGGTCACTGTCCTTCACAAAACCTTTCACCTTCAGCTCTGACGTACGTTCATAACTGACAGCTGTCGCCACATCAAACATGCTCTCCATGGCCTCAGGATCAGTCAGAGAAATGTGTAAATTAGACGCTGATTTGAACATGAAGCCACAGAGGTTAGAGCAGAAGGTCAGCTCAGGCCTGCTGGAGATCCCTCGTGTAGCTGAAGGACGTTTTCGTGGACTCGTTCTGAACAGCGGCCTTCACTTTAAGGACAGCTGCTGCCTCGCTGTCAGCAGCTGCTTAGCAGTTTCACAGACATTCTGCAGGGAAAAAGAAGAAACTCTCACAGTGAATTCTGATCCTTGTAATTTTCACGTTTATTCTGTGTAATTTGTACTTGTGTCACTGCTAGAGCACTAACACAGAGCGCTTAAGTGATGGCACGAACATGCATTTTTACATGACATCTGAGTGATTTGCACAAGCAGAAACCAGTAATTTCACCGTAAAGTGAGTGTGCTATTCAGGCCAAGTAACTTCTCCTATGTTGTAACCTGGAGGCAGCCTGTGCAACATGACATCTGTCCTTCCTCCCAAATCCATGTAATGTGTTCAATAATTCTCATTCGTTTCAAGTTGAAACCTTTTAGTACAAATTTACTCTGTTGTTGATGCCTATTTAACTGCATTTTTGTGTAAATGCTGCTATACTGCATTACCGTTGCACATTGTCAACATGCTCAAGCGCTTTTTCCTTTCATTTATTTGAATAATTTTCTTGAAATTTCAACCTAGAAGTCGTCTGTTTTCTTGGATTTGGCATCACCGTGGGGCATCTCACATGTTTTTTCAGACAAAGCTCATGAAGAGATGACACAAGAGTTGTGTTCACTTGGATGGGCAACTAATTAAAATGCCAGATGGCAGAATCGACATCAGAATGATCAGTGGTTTAGTCATCTAAATGTTCAATTCTGATGGGTCATTTTCTGTCTGACGAGTGAGATTTAAAGGAGATCCATAGATTCTCTTAATAAGACATGAGCTGCCTGGAAAACATGATTTATGAAATATTATATGGTCTCTAAAATACTGACAATGTGCTATTTTTTAGATTTATCTGTATCCTGACGATCATGGACTATGTATAACACTGTGCTACTATTGATGTGTGATTCATGCATATGAGGGTCATACATCAGTAATTTCCTTCCCAGACATACATATTGTTATTGCCAACACTGTCAAAGCATGGCAGCACAATATGACCAAAGACCAGAAAAACAAGAATGATCTTACCACCAGCACCCATAAAACAAAACAGGAAAAGAACAAACTTTCACCATTATTCATTTCTTTGTTATGTAGTCAGCATACAAATATGTCCACAAGGACTTTTATGAAATTTGGAATTTGCCGAAACATTTGAAGCAAATCGACTGAAGAAAAACCAGAAAGTGTCTTGTACTGCTATTGTAAGCACTAGTTGGGATAATGATAAATAAAAGATAAATCAAACAATCAGTTTAAAAATGTTGAATCTTTAATTTTTTATCACAAAAGCCTTCATGTCTTGGTGTATTCAGGACTTGGTCACAGTGGAGTAACAAATCAGCATCAATGCACCAATACAGATCAGTCAAAGCCCATCACAGTGCATTGTAATGTTCAGCTTTCTATTCAGTGTTCAGTGTTCCTCCTGCCTCTCTTCTGTGCACCACCACCCTCATTACTACACAGGCTGACTAAAACATAGATTAACCAGCAGCTCACTCACTCTCACAGTATTACAATCAGACAACGTGATGTCACTACTGAATAAAAGAAGGGAAAGCATGCAGCTTTGAAACAACCAGCAATAGCACAATGCACTGCAGAGTAGATAGCAAAATACAGTAGTTAATGAACAAGTTGAAGTTCTAAAATGTATCTATGTGAAATGCTAGGTTATGGTGAGGACATGCAAGAAAGAGCAAGACAGTAACGTAGGACAAACACAAAAGCAGCTTTCAGAAAAGAAAATTGAAAGAAGCAGCTGAAACAGTGGAGTGACTCATATATGTGTGTGTGTGTGTGTGTGTGTGTGTGTGTGTGTGTGTGTGTGTGTGTATTTTTTGAAAAAGAGAATAAAATACCAGCATAAATTAGGCATGAACAATCAATCCATTTCAAATCAAAATCACAGTTTGAAACAATACAATTAGCAAATTTCAACGGCTAAAAGTTACTTTATACTTACGCAGCTCAAATCACAATTGCAATGTCTTGTAACAAGAATTAAAATTTGTTTTTTTTTTTCTGAATTGTTCAGCCCTTTCCGTCAAGGTGTAGTAGTAGTGCAATGTCAAAGATACCCACCAGTGCTAAAGCTAGCAACAGTGTGTCATCTGGACAATGTGTAAAGTGAAAAATGTTTGTTTTGTGTTCATCTGTTTCAGTGCTGCAGCACCAGATTTTATCAGCTAAAAAATCTGGTGCTGTTTGCCTATAATCCTTGTAATTTAATTTCGAAAATTAAACTATATGCTTGTACATGTAAAATTATTGCATTGTTTTTCATTTGATGAATGAATGGCACTATGTGACACCATGAAGGAGATGAAACACTTACTGACTGCTATAAAAGACGAGTTTCATTGAGTATACTGTGAACTTTGTACTATTAATAACTAAGATCTTTTGATGTCATAGTGACAGTTAAATTCAATTCTAGACAAGGGCCCATCAGTGCAGTACCCAACACAGCTTTATTGCTTGCATATATTGTTTTTACACCTTTTCCTAAAACTATTTTCACATTTTTAGTGGGTCCTAATGAGGAAAGCTATGTTTAAAGTACATGGGACGAATGACTAAAACGATGGTCATCTGCATTTCACTCAAATTTCAGTCTGACAATCCGCAAACCTGAGTCTCCTCAGTTCTACATTGATGCCAGAAACAGTATTTGACTAAAGTGCAGTACTAAAGAAGCGAAGAGCTTTATAAATGCTTATATTATCAATGGGAGTGCCAATCCGTAGATGGGTGTCAACTGGAGGTCACCAGCACTCATTTGACCTCTGAACTCAATCCTGCCCCGTGCTGTTCCCCAGAGAATCGACTGAGCCGGTTGAACCGTGTGTATGTTTCTCCTGTCAATGAATTACTAGACAATTCCCCGTTCCTGTATTCACGACTCACTGCACCAGTGGATTTTAACTGAACACTACATCACTCACATTGTCCAGCTCCCCTGAGAGTGTCAGCTGTGGCAGAAGGAATGATTTAGAGGGTTTGAGGATGAGGCAGCTCGTGACATCCGTGAGGTGGCTCGATACTACGAGAAAATATCCTTCGAAATCCTCTTTGACATATGGGAATTTTGCCGTTTATTGTTTTGTTTATTTCAAGTCTTGTGTGTTTGTATGTTTCATTGTCCATCACAGTAGCATTTTCTTCACCATTTATTATATATAGTAGAAAAATATACTACATATTTTCAAAATGTTTGTCATTTCTTTATGTGCATACTATGGGCACAATAATCTGCCACTCAGTCCCTGTCAAGAAAGTGTTTAGGTGGTATGTCTTTCAGCCAAAGTCTAAAAAGCTGGAGTTTAATGTAAGTTTTATTTTATCTATCAGATGTGTTAAAGCTTAATGGACTGGTAGCACACAGAATATTTATCAGAGCTTTTAACTACAAACAGGTCCTTGTATGCTGTGATGAGAGGGAACCAAAATAGTGCCATTTCAGACCACTGAGCCAAAAAGATCCTAAAAAGCTCTGAAGAAATTAAGTTAACTGCAGAGTTGGGTGATAATTCTGTCTAGAACTGCCACAATAAGCAACTCCGTTCATATTACATGACAGGTCACTGGATCCATTGAGGTTTTCATTCATTTGTTTGCTATTTTGTCAGTCAATACTACGCTTATTATGCAAGGCTCACTGAAGGTCCAACACTACTTTGGACAACAAAAAAAACAAAACATTGCACTTCAATGTTGACCCAATGTTTGATAGCTGATAATTCAAGGGCCAGGAAACATTTATGCATGTCAACAAAAACCAGCCTTCAGGTGACCTCTCCTCACCTGATCGCTGATCAGCTTCAGATGACCTCGCCTCCCCCGTAACCCTCGGATGCTGTCACGCTCCATTCGCCAGCTGACCAAACATGAAATGATTATTGGGTTCCAAACGGCAAGATGTGATATGCTGCTGAGTCTCCGTGTTGGCAAGCCGGTTTGGTTATTGGCATAAATCAGGTGAGGGGAGTGGAGCGGAAGGGGACTATTATCCAGATGCCGTCTATTTTTAGACAGCGAGAGAGATGCATGAGGAGATGAGGTAAGATGGAGATTTATTTCGACAGAATAAAAGGAGAAAGATTAATACAGAGGGAAGTTCAGATTAGAAATAAGGAAATGAAGGAAAGAAGGTAAAGGTAAGGTAAAAGAGAAGAAAAGGAAGGCATGTGCGGGGTTCAAAAGCGTAATGGCCATTTGCACAGCTCATTGGTCAGGAAGAACAACCTTGGCAACCTTGACGCAGCCCAGGAAAAGTTACCCATATATCTGGCACTCTACAAGCTGCATTAGTTACCTTATCCAGCTGTATTACCTGCCTGTCATCGACATGCATTTGCAGTCCTGGCGACCCGCATCATCAACCTGAGACACATGCCTTGATTTATACTGCTGTAGCAGGTGGAAGCCAAAGAAGAGCCTTCACTCATGGGCAAGGACAATCTCATGCTGTAACACTCTCTTACCCGTCTACAGCTTTCTTGATATGATTATTATATATGAGATTCCCTTAAATTGATCACAATCGCAGCTTTGTTGCACATTTTCTCACCTGCCTCTTCTTTGCATAATTTACATTCATAATAGTCATCGAGAGAATGGGTCACGCAAACACCATTTCCATTGTGAATATCTAAGAAAACTATTCATGACAAAACCACAAAATATTGCATAAACTTTGCAAATGACCTTAATGTTTTAATAGTGTTCTGTGTTAGCTTTTGGTCAGACTTTAAGCCAAAAGCTTGGAATAATTTATCTAAAATCGAAATTTAATGCGCTGCTTGTCCAGACAGAATGTCCTGGTGACATTTCTTGAATCACTGCAACATGGTAGTGCATACAACGATAGCGTGACCCATGATCAGAATGCCCACAGAGTAATTTTAGATTTATAATGTAGGCTGAATTACTTTTTCTGAGGGGCTGTTAATGGAGTATATAAGGCCATGAAATAAAATAAGCACATCTCATGGAAATTGTGTCCGAACACTTGACCTTCTTTGCAATGTCTAATACAAGATGATAAACTCCAATAACTAACACATAAAACTGACATTTTATGAACTAGAGCTGTGCCCCTCGTCAGTGGTAGAGCTCTCATATCTTTTATCATGAGATGAACAACACTGACTCCATCCACAGGGAGCTAAAGGCCAGGCTGTGAACCCCCCAAAACAGCTAGCATTTATCCGATTTGATTCAAACTCAACACTGCACCTCCTTGCATCCCTGGTGATACATCCACCAAGTAAGAAGCAGATCTGATGTACAGTAGTTGAGAAAATTGACGAACAGACGGACACACACACAGAAATAGATTTCTAAGTTAGTTGAAATTGAAATGAAACAGCAATCTGTGGCAATTGCTTCTACTGATATTTCTGTTGACCAAATTCATGATTTTTTCCTCGTGGTTGTGCTCAAATATGCTATCTTTGTCTGCAGACACTGAGATTCAAATATTTGCTTTTCCAAATATGTGAAAAAAGTCAAGAGTTTTGATAGTATATGCCTATTTTTCAGATTTATGTAGTTGCCATGAATGCCTAAATTAGCTATTTCTGCAATATAATAAGGCTGTAGCAGTTATCAAACAAAACAAGAATTGTGCATATTTGCCCTTAATAAACTCAATCAAATGCATTAACGTTCGTGCATTTTATTGTTTAACAGTGAGAAATGGTGGTTTGCAGCTAATTTGCAGTCTGTTGGTGATATTGTTGCTGACTTCTTCACGACAAACAGTACTGATTTGGTTGCTTGTTTTCTAACCAATATGACGTCCGTGTCGTATAAGAACCTCAATAGAAGACACTGGAATCTCCTTTAAAATGTACTGAAACTATGTAATTACATTCAAACTGATTGGTGAATTCTCCCTGTAAGTTTCCACACTTTTAAAAAGTTACTGCAGCACCAATATGGTCCAATTCCTCCCAATTAATTTGACCTTTATATAATGAGATTTTCCTTCATGCAACACAGAGCTATGCCATCAGTCAAGTTTTGCTTAACTCGGCTGTCTGGCACACCATCAGGTGCTATAATAGAGCAGGTGCTGGTGTCTCAGTGCTGTGGTTGTGTTTTAAACAGGGTATTTCCTCAAGGCTCCCCTCTTTGCTTCTCTCTCTCTGAGCAGCTGGATGTCTTCATGCTCGCCTGATTAAAATAGAAATGCTGCAGTCATATTTTCAGTATTATTTATTTATAAAGCTTAGGGGAGGTTTTAGTGGCTTTCACATGAGGCATTTAAACACGGTGTAGGAAATATTAAGTGCACATTCATCAGTGAGGCACTGACAGGTAAAGAGAAGTCAATATCTTCCATCATTGACTGCAAATATTAAATTCCACCAACAGTAATAGAACAAAGGGGATGTAAATAAAGACATGGAGGCAATTTGCCTGAAAACAAATCATTTTTTTGGTGCACAAAAGGATCAGATATAAAGATGTGGTGAATGTTAGCTAGTAGCAGGATTCTGTTGACCAATATGAGGACGCCAGCTGTCAGCTGCAGTGTTTCCCACCAAACAAACAACTATGTCAGATGCTATCGTCTCCAAGCACAAAGCCTTACATGGAACGCTACTGTGGCTAATTTACATTATTCCTACAAGTCATGTGAGGACACAAGCTGAGATTTTCAAGTCATGACAGTCGGTCAACAGCTTTACATACTGTCTAGAAAATGGTCTTGAAAAGTATTAAAGGACAATCTGGAAAGTTTTCAGAATACTCCAGGGGGAAATGAAAAATCCTGTGGGGAAAACACAGATCATCATCAGTTTCTGTGGGTTGCATACATGAATCAAGCAAGTATACTGGGCATGACCTCCCTTTTCTCTAAATACAATCTCAGCTCTTGATGTTTTTAAGATTCCACACAATTTTTGAGTTAACTCCATGTTGACATGGATACTGTTGTGGTTTCTCTTAGCCATCAAGGATGTGCAGATGTTGAAGAAAACGTCCATTGACACTGTTGCTTAATATAATATGATTTATTACATAAATAAGACAGCATCTGAACATGCACCATGGTTTGCCTGTGGAGAGTTTCCCCAGCCAATATGAATCTCCCCCGAACATAAGGCTGGTGGTCATTTTATATGCTTTGGACAAGAAGGTCAAGTATGAGGTCACAACAAATGGTTTCAGCTAAAAGACCAAAATAGCAAACAGAGGGCCCCATAAACCATCCTCCTAGACACAGAGGCTCCTTAGAGCCCTGTCAATCAATATCTTTGACATAGGAATCCTTATAAGGGTACCTTCTAAAAGGAGAGCACAGTCCAGATTCCATATGATAAGTAACACATCAGACACTACAATACACACAATCTATGTATCTAATGTTACGGCCACAAGTAATTGTGTGCCGTCTTGTGCGTTGGATGGATTCCTTCTTGGTCTTTGTATGAGGAGATTACATGTGTAGGCTCAGCTGTGGCTGGTTTCAGAGCCTCTCTGGAACCCCAGCTGCCAGCCATCTCCACTGATGACTCCAGAGTAGACGACCTACACTCCAGCCTTGTTCTCCCCTCCTCACGACCTTCCTGATTGGGCCACCATCCAGTTATCTTCCACCTTCAACCAACCAGACACGGCAATCGCCACGCCTTAGGAGTATATATCTGCAACCAACCTCTCAGTCTGGGTGGCTGGTAATTGTGACCAGTTTGCCCTGGTGTCTCTGTAAATATTGTATTGTTAGTGTTCCTGTGTGGTCCATAAGTTACTTGTGGTTGGTGCTATGGACAATTTAGAGCTTCTGTTGATGGCTGCTAACTTCGTGTGGAGCCTACAGATTCAGTGGAGACTGAGACTCCAGTTAGCAGTCTGCCAACTTAGTAAAAAAGCTATTTAGTATCTTGAGACTTGATGTATTGTGTGTACTATGTGTATTCAAAGGCACCAGTTTTGTTTAGTTCATTTTTGTGCACTGTTGTATTAGTTTTTGTGGTAGTGGGTGTTGCTAATATACTTATGTTTGGCTAGGGAGTTTGGTTACTCTGTTAGCCTTTGTTTTGTTATATTCTGTTCTTTGATGTGGCAGCACCCACCAGTCTTGTATTTGTTATCACTTTTATGTTCAACTGGCCACTGAGCAATAAATTAATTTACCCGAACCAATAACGACTGGTTCTTTTGTTGCATCCAGCCAACCCTAGGGGTTGGATCATAACACTACTGCTTGCAAATCTGCTAAATAAGAGCGGTCAAATTGAAGCATAAAACTCTTCATTTTAAGTGTTTATAGGACTCACCAGAATGAAAAACACCTGCAAGAGGACAACACTGAAGCTCCTCCGTGTGCCTTTTTAGAACAGCTGTCTGCTCAAGGAGTGTTCTCAGACTGATACTGGATTTGAAGCAGTTGCCAATTTGAAGCAGTATAGGTCTTGCAGAAGTGCAAGGATTAGAGATCAAAATGGATGGAAAGATGAAGAATAATGCACATACTGGTTGGAGCGAAACATGTACTGTAGATGTGGTCATAGGAGGTGACATTCACAGAAAGTTTTGTGATTTGGTGACTCTTAACCCCAAAGCAGATGGAGTGGACACCAAGGTATTTGGGACAATGATCTTTTTTTTTCATGTACTACCCAGTGTGGAGAGATTTTCCATCAAAAAAGAGCAGTCCGGAGAATCAGAAGGAAAGGTCTCTGATGGCTCACAGGCTCATTGTTGAGCATGTCGAATTTTAAAAATGACTTCTTTCAGCTGTAAGGAGCCAGGGAAAAAGTAGGATGACTACCTTGAAGAAGACAAAGGAATGAAAGAGCAGCAAGCCATTGACTTGAAGAGAAAGGTTTACACGGATGATGGTGGATGATTTTAAAAAGCAGATGGAGTGAATGGAAGCTGACATTTGCTCCTTTGAAAAACTAGAAAATAAAAGAATTATGGAAATGGAAGCTACGAGCAATCTGACCATCATTGCCAATTCCATCAGTTCTTGTGGTAAACTGCAAAAGGGAAAGAAGCATCCCTGCTGAAGATGGAAAAATAGATAAAGTGGGTAGTTTCCATAGTGTAGTGGTTATCAACTGGGTGGAAACATGTTTATTTGTCCATAAGACCATCAAACTCCTCCCACAAACACTCAGTGAGTGATTTAATGCGAGGAGGAGATAAGCAGCAACAAACAATGTCATCATTTTGCTTTCATCTTTCTTAGGGAACACAAAGCTGATGATAGAAAAACCTCAACATTCCCCAACAGGGAATGGAACCACGATCTTCCTTGTGACAGGCAGAGATACTGTCCACTGTACGAACAAAGACTGTGTGGGACACTGTCTTTGTGTCAGTCAGCAGTTGGCCCAGTTTCAACTGTGACAAAGACTGCTTGGAGATACAGTATTTGGACATAGGGATGACCAGTTTTTCTTGGATTCTCCTGTATCTTCCATTACTTCTCTGATGTTCTTTTGTTCAAATAATTTCTCAAATCTCCTATATTTTAAACTTTTCTGACAAACAAGGTTGGCAGTATATGCCATTGATGTTAGGAATAACCACTGGGCCTGTCTGGTAGAAGAAGAAGGCGGCAATATGCTGGAGGACATCGCTACATGGTACCTTTGAATTACACACAGTCCTGCCTTCCTGTCATGTCAAAATATGCATCTCTGTTGAACAGAATGAAGTGGAACCATCTTTCTAGTAACAAAAATACAAAAAAACACTACAAGAGTGATTTGTGAGAACAGCAATCAGGGAAACTTGCATCCTGTCCTGAGTTTGATGTCTGACTGTGTCTCAAAGCAGAAGCCGGGTTCAAGATATCCAGGATATTTTCTCCTTAGCTGTCTTCACTAAACCTAACAACAGTTGAACAAAGTCAGTCCAGGGTTTCTGAATCCAGCTTTGAATGTGTTGACATGAAAAGGATGAAGCTGGCACCAGATGACCAACCACAAACATGTACAGGTCTATGTTTCTAAACCAGCATGAGGATCAATTGAAAACTATAATACAGTCTAAAAACAACACAGCTGCTGCAGACAAAGCAGGAAGTAAAGCTGCAATAAACTGGCAACTGTGTGAGCTGTGAGTTAATAGACTTATTAATATCACTGCTTCATATAAGACAAGATCTGAAGAAAACTTTAATTATGTATAAGATGCTTGGATGAAGGTTTCTTATTAAATATTCAGTTAACTTATTATGGGACATGAGTGCATAACTGAATCACAGCTGTAGTCTCTTTATACTACTCAAAAAAAGAAAAAAATATCAAGTGATAAAAATAAAAGTGTTTTCATGGAGATGTGGAGAATGAATTCAGTAATCTCACATTCAGTGTCATATTCCAATAGTGTGCAAGAGTTTTATTCATTCTGCTGCTCGGTGGTGACAAGTGGTTTTGAGAGGAAGTAAAGAACAAATATGCAAACATTACTCCAACTGATGAGTATGCTTCCTGCAAATTTGACAAAGTCAAGAAGTGCAAGGCTTTAGTGCTTTGTCAGTGTCTGTTTTAGGATCATATCAATATCTAAAGGCCTATAGAACAATGAATTGGCTGGAAATTGCAGCTTTAAAACCTCCTCGGAGACCTTCTCCTAGTATTATCTGCACACAAAGCTCTGTGGGATGTTCAAAGAATTGTGACACTATTTTCCAGTTCCAACTGACTGGTCACTAGGCATTGTTTCAATAGATATTGATCTGTTATCTCGAACATAACCTCCTCCGGAGCAGGTTCAGCATAAGTTACCATGGCGATGTACCCCATTGAGGATGAAGGTGAAGGTGGCCGCAGAAACGCAGCCAGCTTCAAGAAAGCCAAGCGAGCCAAAACCGAAGGAGAGAAAGAGGGAGAAGAAAAGGAGAAGAAAGAAGTAAAAGAATTTTACTTCACACACAGTCTGTCACAGTCACATGGCCTGTTCGATGGCCACAGACGTGGCCATCGAACAGGCCGGGGGGGTCTGGCACCGTGTAGTTCCTAGAGCACTAGAAGGCAGCCACCATTGAGTTACAGAATAACCAGGAATAAACCTGGAAATACCTCAAATCCTTCTTTGTAGTACAAGTTTCTGCATCTGCATTTCTACGTCTGTCTGTCTTGCTTGCGTACCACTGTGTTCTGGGACTTTCTACCTGACAAAAGTGAGAGTGAAATACAGCTATTTATTACATTTGATAGATGCCGACGGGCAACAGTGTTTATAAACTCAGCTCAGAAAAGATAACCGTGTCGTGTGCAAACATTTGTTCACAAAATGGTTTTCTTGCAGCAGCTTCTGTGGAGATCAGTCCTGACAATATATGGGCAGGAGGGAACTTCTCACAGGCAAACAAATATAAAACTAGACAGCAGTGACTTTAGGATTCACTGTGTGGACTTTTGTCTTAATATAAGAGGTATGTGGACAGTGGAAGCAGTTGTGAGGAAACCTAGGGCATCCCTTATTTACTTTAGTGTGGCAATAAATGCATTTTTGACAGGTACTTACCTTTTTGGGTAATTATGCAGGGTGTCTCTAAAGTCTAGACACATAGGGAATCTCATTAACTATAAGTTTTTTGCCTCCACAGATTAAATATGGCTTTGTTGAAAGAAGAAAGAGTTGAACTAGTACTTCTCAATGGACAAGAAGGATGGACATATCAAAAGACGGTGGATGAATTTAATATCATTTTTAAAAAATCTGTATTTTTGCCTATGTGTGCAGACTTTAGGGACACCCTGTAATGCTTCATTTTATTGTCAGCTGAAAGAGCACTAAGTGTTCTTTTATGTACTTCTCACTGACTTAATAATAATACTAATAACTTTATTCATATAGCACCTTTTAAAAAACAGAGCTTAAAAAATGTCAAAAAAGAGGGAGACTTAGGAAGACAGTTGAAGAATAGAAAGTCAGTCCAAAAAGACCAGGGAGGCAAAAGTGGAGAAAATAGAGGTAAATAGAGTAAATCAATACAACAACACCTGATAAAAATCATAAAAGCACCAAAAAAAAAATTATATTCAATTAAGGAAAAGGAACAAGTGAAGACAAGATGAATAATAATAGTAATAAATAAAATAAATACGTAAATAATAAAAGAAAAATAAGGTGAACAAATAAAATCAGAATTGCACTGTTCCAGCTCCAGTTGAAGTTAGTGTTTGCTGCATTTATATTATCCTCTTATTTCTGCCTCTGCATCCTATAAAGTACATTTTGACTCGAGCAAAACTGTGTTCAGTTATGCATTTGATGATTGCTATTGGACTAGCATAATGTAACGTAGCATAAACAGTCTCTTTCCTGCCTCTATTTTGCCAGAGGCCATTTGTTAAGTTGCCTCATGCACCACATGTTCTGGCATAAATAAAACATGCTACCATGTCAGCTTGTGCTTCCTAAAACTTTGTTTCCTCTGAAAATAGAAGAATGGAGGAATTTAGTGGAGGATGAAAAATAACCTAAGAGATGCAAAACGACAGATGCCGATTCACTGACAAATTCCTTGATTGGTGAAGTGCTGTCAGCCTGGATAGAAAACGCAACGGTTCTTTGGTTCAGAGATACTGAAGAATATTTAATCCTGTGCAGTGTGTAGCCCTAGGAAATGCGTTGCATCATGATGTTCTGTGTCGAGGTGCAGCACATTGTATATGGAGCGCTTCCCTGTGTTTCTGTGCAGGTCTTATGTTTTATTCACTTCCCATTAGAGGCAGGCAGCTGCAGCGACTGTGCGTGAAGCTACACAGCTCCTGATGTGTTCAGCTTGGGGAAATCCCTCAGTGGCCGGCCTTTTCTGATATCATAGCACCGCCTCATATTGTTTGACTGTATTCCATTATAATTTCAGACTTACTTGGAGACCCACCATCAGAGTTGTGAGTCCTCATTAGCAGGAATAATATCCAGCTGGACCCTCTCGATGCCTACCAGTGAGCTGGTGGTCAGTCGACTTGGAGAAAAGGTGCCGCTGCTTTTGACTTGATGCCAGACACCAGAATGGAGGTCATAAAAAAGCCTGAGAGTAAAGACAAAGTAAAATGCAGAGACCACCAATAATCAGCCTTTATGACTTAAAAAATAAGGGCTGTTACACAGTATTGCGCAGCAAAAAT
Source organism: Amphiprion ocellaris (assembly GCF_022539595.1). Taxonomy (NCBI): domain Eukaryota; kingdom Metazoa; phylum Chordata; class Actinopteri; family Pomacentridae; genus Amphiprion; species Amphiprion ocellaris. Next base: position 21,947,911 of record NC_072777.1, on the reverse strand, counting down.
TTAGTGTAACAAAACGGCATAATGGTCACACAATCAAGCAGAATAACAGATGTAGGGGAGCAGGCACTGAAGTGAACAGTGAATCTGACCTTCAGGAGCTAAATCAGCTTAATATTGATTTGAACAAGTGGATGCACAGAACATGAAAGCACAATAGTAGCTGATTGTGTTCCACAAGTGCAATAAAACCTCATGTAGAGCCACTGCAAAGCCACAAAAAGCACCTCCAATCAGATAATCTTCAATTAAGCCTGTGGGTTAGATAAGGTGATTTTTTTATATATATATATATATATATATATATATATATACAGAATGCTGTGTGACAATGGCAAAAGAAAGCCATGAAGTACAAATTACAAAAAAATAACAAATTAGCTGACAAAGTAGGCTTTTAGTGATTTTAACCATTTGTTAGGCAGATTCTTATAGTATTGACATATAACCTCTGCATACAGTAAAATAGCAGCAGAGATAAAGTACAATATATTATTTTAGCTCAAAGAAATTAGGTTCATGTTGTTGTAATTCGCCACAGAAATCAAATTTTCTGTTAAAGCGCCTCTGATTTAACTTCTAAAAACATTCTTCTTTTTTTTCAATGTTCAAAACACCTTCCAACCTTTAAATGACTCAGATGTAACTATATCGCCCACCACTAGCTGCAACTTGAGCCCACCAGCTCATCTATGACTGTTCAAATACTAGAAACCTACTGTACTACACAATGGCAAGTTGTAATCGGAGTAATTCATTCCTACATCTTCAAATTTGAAACTATAACCATACTGAAAGCTCAACCCTGAAAGTTCACAGGATTGGCTCCTTCTTTGGTTTGTTACATATGAAGCTCACAAAGTCTGAATCCATGGTTTTAGAAACATGGGGTTGACACTCATGATATACCTTCCAGAGTACAAAAACACACGTTAACAAGGTAAAATAACACTTGATTTTCAGCAGGAGGTCCCTAAGGATAAAAAAACCAATAGGTTCTCCATTAGCTGCAGCTTGAGCACCAGCTCTCCTCTGACTCTGCTCAAACACTGTAAAATAGTGCTACATTACACAATGGTAAGTTGTACTATTAAAGGAATTCAGAAGGAGAACCTTCTGAAGGAGAATAATGATACAGAAAGCTCCACCTTCCAAGTTCACAAGATTGGTTCCTGCTGTAGGTTTATTATGTACGGAACCCTAAAAGTCTGAATCCATGTTTTTGAGACCATCATCAGTTCAGGAAATGCTCAGCCATGGCAATGACTGCTTATTTCACTGAGGAAATGTCTTCCAGCCTATAAAGAAGCCACAAGTTAACAAAGTAATGTAAAACTTGATTTATAGTAGGCCTGGTCTTCTAAGGATGAAACAACAAAAGTAACAATCAATGTATGCAACTAGTAAGTATGCAGTTCCTGATTTTCCTGAAAACTACAACTAACACCATTACACTGGTGTGTTCCTTTCATTCTCACTTTTGCTTTCCAGAAAGAGATAGTGTCATATTATCCATCAATCCATTAGCTATACTGGCTCAATCTTGCAGAAGGTTGTGGGGGTCCAGAGTCTATACCAGCCGAAAATTTGTGAGAAACATTAGACACCCTGGACAGGTTGTGATACTAGAACTGGTCTAACTCAGAAATACATACAACCATGCACACTAACTCGCAGTTTTGACAAATCTAGATTCACCAGTTCTCACAAAGGCTCCGACTGATCAGCGGCTTACCTTCAGCACTATTCAATGTCCAAAATATCATTTTTGCCTTTAAACAAGACCAAACCCTGTCTTGCAGGTAGTACTGGTAGACTTTAAGTCAGACTCAAAATCTAGGTTGTGTGATGGTTAGGCAACTTAATCTCGAAGCATGTCAAGGCTCTGGGGAGCGGGCCATTTGCCACCTTCATGACCAGTTTCTTGGCTAGGACCTCCCAACCCACTCAAAATCGCAGCTGATTCTTCAGATGCTCTGAAGAGGCTGATGAAGACAGGACAGACCTATGAGACATGTCTTATATACTCAATCTTCACACTTTTCATTTTCACTGTTGAAGTGGTGCTTATGGAAAGTAGGCAGGAAAAAGGTGTGCAAAAACTAAAAGGCAGGAGTAAAACTGCTAAATTCAAAAAACACCGTTCACTGTTCAATAAAAGTCCTCAAGTAAGCCATGACTCAAGTGACAGCTTCATAATCATCAATAATAACAATAACATCTAAGAACAACAAAAACTAGAAAAACACTCAGAGAGCGCAGTACTCCACCAAGGCAGCTCAGTTGACGTATCAGTTCCGACGGATGAAATCTTTAATAAAAAATGACCTTGCGCTGAGCACAGGCATGTGTTATGCATGTGCATGTTATGTATGGATACTGAATTGTGTGTAAATTACCCTTATAAAGGTCTTTTGATCAGTTCATCACTTTTGGCAAGCCTTTGTTTTGCTAGTGTTAAAATAACTGTTCCCTCCATGCTTTTATTTTGAAGGCGTATATTAACGTTATGGGCTTTTATTTTGTCACCATTGTCTGCCCCCCTCCCTCCAAGCAAGAGGGAGGGGGGCAGCCATTTTGTTTGTCTAGTTATTATTAGCTGGTAGCCTGACCCTTAGTTTAATCTTGTCTATTGTTTTGGCTAATTCTTAGTTCCCTGTAAAATCTTGAGTTTCTTAGCTAGACTTTGGTTAGGTTTCACACTTAGTTCTGTTCCTTGATTATTGTCATAAAACTCCTTGTTTAAGTTGCCTGCTCTATGTGCCTGTATGCCTGCATTCTGGTTTCACCCCCCCGAATCGTAACACCTTGTGGGTCTTGCGTAAATGATAACATCAGGGCTGCTGCACCAGTGTTGACTCATCCCTCATGAATATGCATGCTTCATGGTTGCCTGTGTGTTTGTGCTGACCAAGGCATTTACAGTAGGGTCTCTGGTGTCAAGGTTGTCGGCATTGTGCTGGCCAGATGTACAGAGGCACACACTGAGTTTGTTACTGGCTGCTTTGGCAGCAGAGCATGAGAGGATGAATGAGGTAAGCACATAAGAGGAGGTATACACAGGAAAAGAAGAATATAGCATCTTGAGTTTTAATATTTCAACAGAACAAACATCACAGAGCTGCTGCTGAAACAGGTTAAGAGCGAATACATTCTATTGCCAGTGTGAAAACGTAATTCTAATGGTTAATTTAACAGAAAAGCATGTTGAAGTTAATGAATTGTTGGAATGTCTGATTTTCTTGTGTCGCCATATAACTGTTGAATGAATTTGGTACAAACTTTTGAAATGTTGGTGAAATATGAATAAGGAGCATTTCAGTTGAGTCAAAAAATCTGTCTCTTGGATGTCAAGACAGCTCACATGCATGAGGAAATATGGAAGAGAATTTCAGGATTGCAGTTGTTTTAGAAAGTCAGCTGAAGTTTTATTTTATGCTTTTTTAAGCCATCATACAGGTAGGTTAGAACTTGGATAAATTCATTAGATGTAAACATATAAACTTGCCCAACACTCTCAGTCAGAACTGTACTTGTCTCATTTTAATTATCTCCACTTAGCATGCTAACATGCAAAACTAAGAAGCTGAAAATGAATGAAAAGTAGACCCTTTTTTCCATCAATCTACCTATTGTGGCTATATGGGTCAAGTTAACTTTGCCTGCTTCAGTGCTCTAGATTTGGGGAAACAACAAGTCACACAAAGCCTGTGAACAGTGTTTATTGGCGTGACTATCATGGGCCCCTTGCAACTTTAAAAACAGATTATTTTTCTATTAATCATTTAAAATTAACTGCCTGCAGACTTCATTAGAGATCTACTTCCTGGCGAACCTAACCCACCGTTACATTCACCTGTGCAAGTTGGTTTGTTTGCATGCGTGAGGCTGACTGTCACCACAGTCATACTGTCATCTGAGAAAACTCAGCAGTTTGATGTAATGGCAGATTTCACCCTGGACCATGATGAGGACGACAAGTCATTATAGTTTGATGGTAGGCTTGACCCAGATTGTTCTCAGTGGATAAAGCCAGCGGCAGGAATAGAACAACAGGATGATCTGAGAGACAGTATGTCGGTGAAACTGGTGTTGTTTCTGAGCTCACTGCTCTACTGCTGAGGGCGAAAACATTGGCTGCAAAGAGTGGTACCTGGTGATGTCAGATTTGGTAAATCTTTGTATATGTGTTCATGCAACTAATGAATCTGCCATTACATCATCTCCTTTGTGAGTAAATTCACTTTTTCTTTGAAATAAAAATCATGCAAAGAGAAAACATAAAAGGATCTCACTTAACCTGATGTTTTGTATAGACGTGGTTACAGTTTTTTGTGGGTTTTTTTGGTAGTTACAGCATTTACAGAACAATCTTGTTTACTTCTTCCTAGTTTTTCTAATGTAGCCAATTATAAGGGTTATGCTAACTTTGCATTTAGCAACTTTATTGAGTGTGTGAATAGCATTTATTCGGGCGACTCGCTAGAGCTTACTGTAGCCATTATATATATCTCTGTGTTTGTAGCTTTCTAGTTTGTAGCTTTTTAGGCCTTTATTGTAGAAGACAGTGGAGAGGAGACAGGAAATGAGAAGAGTGGGGGAAGGACATGCAGCAAAGGGCCGTGAGCCGGAATCAAACCATTGGTGCTGCGTCGGGGATTATAGCCCCTGTTTATGGGTCGCCCGCTCAACCAGTTGAGCTGTCCCGGTGCCCGGCTTTCTGGAGTTTTAAGAGTTGTTCTTGGATTTGTGTTTGTAACAAAACATACCATAGTAAATTCAGTTCCCCCATGAGGTCACAATTATATGTCAGTGCAGCTTTGTGTCATGCACCTCTGTCTGCTGATTGTGAGCTTGAGGTAAAGTTCAGTAAATAGTGAGGAGAAATGATGTCAATTAACGTACTAATCAAGATAAAACCCCACCAAGTTACTTTTGACCACTGACAGTTCCACTAAATTTGTATTTTGTATAAGATCGTGGCATTCACAAAACTGCTGATGAAAACAGGATCAATCAGAATCAGTTTTGCAAATTTTGGCTTCTGTGTTAAATAGAGGAAATCAACAATGGTTATGTGGCAGTTTTGCCCAGAAACCCTCTGTTATTAATCAGTGCACTGTTTTCTGTGCTAATCATTATTTGTACAAAGTTGAAACTGCCGGATGGCAACGGGGAAACCTGTAGGAGTCAATAAGCTAGAATATCTGACACGCGCTGCTGATGACGACAATAACAAGGCCGGATAGCATGACTGAGGATCTTTGTATATGTGTGTGCGAGGGAGAGATGGATGGAAATAATATTCAAGGAGTCAAGTCCCTGCCAGAGACCTGCAATAAGTCGGGGCCAGACCAACATGGATGGTGCTCCGGCTAATCTGAACACCCAGTTAGACCAATATTAGCTTAGTCAAATGGTACTCAAATGACTCCATTTCTATCAAATGTCAGCCCCGTTTCCTTCTGCTCAATGTTTTTCTCGCCCATTTACTCTCTAAGTGACTGCACTGCCGCAAAACGAATGCTCTTCTGCAGACATAAAGAGTGAGTTCATCTGCCGCACTGATGTGCACATACTGCACTACAGGGCTTAATGGATGCTCCAGGAAGGACATGCATTATGCATACTGTATCGTGATGAGGTTTGTGTGAGGACCATGTGACCTGACAGGTTTTCTGCACTGACAGTATACCCGAATGTAGAAAAATTTAATAGATGTGAGGCACAGTTCTGCACTGGATTGTGAAAATTGGGTGCTTTATGATGTAGCCTGTCAATAAAACACTTATTGGTTCTTACTGGTACTTAATTGTGTCTTTAGTCCATATACTGAACTTTAATAGTGCACTTAAATGTAAGTAACAGCCATAATTACCATAAATTCTCATCTAAGAAATAGTTTTCAAATAGCCCCGAAATAATAGACAAGGCCAGTATGGATAAATAAATGCTGCTGGTAATAAAGACTGGTTCAGAAAAATTGAGGACGAGGGTGAAATTACCTGTAGACATGTCCAGAGCCATGTTAAAGTCAAACATCTGCAGCTACCACCTTCCAGACACTAGTTCTGCCAATGACTGTATGGCTTTTATCAGAATGTAACAGCATCACATCATAACATACATTTGCAGCGAATCTTACGCATCTGTCACAAGTCAAGTAAAGCCGACACATTATCAGAAGGTGACAGTATCATATATTTGCTTTTGCTGCTCTTATCAGAATGTAGTTGTATAAACTCTGATGACATTCACGAATCTTGGTTTGATTTCTTAGTGGTTCGATCCCCCTCCTTTCCACACATCAAAGTGTCCTTGGGCAAGACACTGAACCTTAAGTTGCTCCTGATGGCAGGGAAGCATCTTGCATGGCAGCTTTGTCACCATTGGTGTGTGAATGGGTGAATGAGAAACACACTGTAAAGTGCTTTGAGCATCACTAAGGGAGAAACATGCTACATAAGTCCAGACTATTATTTTCTTGGAGAGGTTCATAAACAAACTACAGTAATTCAGGGGCTGAATTCAAAGACCAAATGTGACAGTGGCGCGATGAAGACTGTCCCATTTTGATAACCGTTTCAAATGCAGTCTAGAAATCCAGCCTTCTTCTCTGGGTCCACAAAAGATCGACCCCTTTGGCTGGAACTCTGCCAAGATTTGTTTGGCGTTGATGATGGTTGGATTTTTTACAATGGTCTCCTCAGGGCCAATTTGGTGTCTAAGTAAGTATAAATGTTTGGTTTCTACTCCCAAGAATTGCAAATTATACCAATGTTAGAACATCACAGTCTAACCAATACATTTTAAACTGTCCACAGTCCTGTGTCAGTGTGAGAAACATCATCGCAAGTAATGAAGCATTTTAATTTCTTCCAGTAGAGGATAAAAGAAACAGGAAAAAGTGTCTTCTTGTAAAAGCGACAACATTCAGGGCTTCTGTCAACTTCAACAGTTCAGGTTGCTCAATGAAAAGGTCACAGATAGGAAATTGTCCATACACCAGACTGTCTCATTTATCATTGGAATGTACATAACCATTGGGGAAGTGTCATGTTTGTGACAACTGCCAAAGAGGGGAAATTAAAATAAAGGTCTATAAGCGCAATAAAGGTCTGGATATATCATTTAGTTTCCCCAAATAACAAACATTGCACTATGAAGAGAAAATGTAGTATAACAGAAGGTGTGTTCTTAGGAATTTATAATGTTGTGAAGTAGATTGTGCTCTTTTAAGGCCTCATTGATTAATTTTTACCATAGAACATTTTGACTCACACTTGAGGCACTTTTGTGGCTTGGATTGGAACGAAACTCCTTCAATCATGAGTCCAGGTGAGAAATTAATTTAGGACTCCAAAGTTGCATTTTGGCAAGAAACATTTAGATTGTTAAGCTAGTGTTTTCTTATTTCTTTGAAACAAAATCTACTTTTTTACTAATTCAAACTTTGAACATCAGTGACAGTTGCTTACTCTGAGGACAGAAATATGATGCAGCATGTATTAAACCACAAACACAGTAAGTGGGAACCAGTCGATACATGTAAAACCTAGACCTGCATAGTTTTTATGATTTCATTTCGCAGTTTTGAGCTGAGCAGCTGACCTTGTTGCAGGATTAATTATCCTCTGTCATTTGGACCATAGTGTTTGTCTTTCTGTAGTGTTTATATGCATCACTATGAAAGAACTATACTGTCACTCAAGGAGTCAAAGGTATACTGTTAAAAAAGCAGTGTAATATATAGATGCAGGAGGGCCAAAAATAGTGTATCTTTAATCAGAACTCTGAACTGATAATCATTCTGTCATTTTCCTCACACAGTCATGTTTCCTACACTATAAACCTCAAGCTGCACCTATCATATTTTTTGCTGCACTTTGGTATTTTATTTATGTTTTCACTGGTTTTATGTTGTTCGCTCCCTGCTATTTCTCACTAACTTCCATTCATGACTCAGCATCATTCAGCCAGGAATTTAAGGGCAAAAAAGCCACCTCTACCTGCTGCCCGACAAGTAGACGATGATGGCTTTTCTATTGTAGTTTGTCGTGCCTGTGATTGAGTGGAGTGCGCCATTAAGATTGGGGATTTCTGCTGATTTATTCCTCAACACTCAGTGTCCTTGAAAACATCTGTCAGTGCTGCCAGGGATGGATCGGCTCCCAGAGAAAACACAGCGTAGGATGATGAGGTCCACGTTGGATTCTGGGGCAATTACAGCCACTAAAAGAAAAGAGAAGAGAGGCTGTAACTTGCAGCTGGAAGGTTGCCAATTTTAATCCCATCTGAAATAAGTGAAAGTGAATTGAAGGCTCATTTGGCTGTTTACAGTTAAAGGTGCCCTGGAGCAGGCCAATTAACCCCCGGCTGCTCCAGTGGGCCCATACAGTGTCACCTGGACCACAACCTTTAAAACGGACACTTTGGTTTTGGAGTAATCTTTGCATTTACTGTAACTAGCAGTCATAGTGGATGCTAATTAAAGGTCTCATATTGTGCCCCTCATAAGCAAAGTACTGAAAGTCTCATGTCTCTGAAATTTGTGTTTTCAGCTCAAAATACTGCAAAAATTATTAATTTTACCATAGCTGTATAACCCCTTGTTTTAGCCCTGTTCTATATAAGCTTTAACTGCTGCTCTCCACGCTGCCTTCAGGAAGAAGACTCTCTCTGTGTCTGTGATTGAGAGTGCAGAGCAAAACACCTTAGGCAGCGGACGCAGATGTAAATGTGAGAGACCAAATTGTTCTGTTGCTTCTAATTTGCTCTCTGAGCGAATATTTGATATGTAAATGTAGCTAGTGCACTGCACAGCTGTTACTTTGAACTCATGTTTGGTGAGTTTGGCAGACATCATTGCGGTTGAAGTGGCATTTTAGCAGTGTAGAACAGCAGCAGCTTTGAAATGGCTACGAAATGACTGCTCTGTAGCATGTAGCCTTAAAGTCAAGATATTGTTATTAGTCTTCCTTGGGAGAAATTTGTCTTGCACAGAGGGATCTGCTGCACAGACGACACATACCATTCCTACAACAATAAAAATGACTAACATCCAGAATTAAAAAATAAAGTGAAATGAAAGTACAATGCATCATCACATCGGTTAAGAACTAAAGTGCAATGTGTAATGTGCAACTCAGCGTTATGTATAAAAACAATGCAGAACACACCCCTTACACACAGGTTATCTGGATGACCTTACTGGCTTCTTATCTTACTGTTCATCCCAGGTAATCTGTTCATTAATGAGTTTTACTGACAGAGGGATGAATGAGTGTTTGTACTGACTGTGTTTGCATAATGGGACCCCTGTACCTTCTTCCTGAGTTAAGAGTCTGAGTTCAGTCTCTATACAGAACTTGTATTGTTGTCTGACAATAGAAACAGAAAAATATGTAAATAAGAAACATTTAATGAGAATTGAGCTGTATTAAAGTACTTTATATATAAAAACCCAGAGCAGGAGAGAGGCAGACAAATGTGAAAGGCTGAACTTAGGTTTCACTGCAGCACAACAGGTGACATGAAAATACGAACAGTCTATCAGTCACCGTTACTATTTCCACAGTGCTAACACTGAGAATTTTCCTATTGTAGCGGAAGCATTGTTATCAAAAATATAACTAATACACCAAATCATTTCCTCAGATGCTGGGAAAACATGAAGACTCTTGTGTTCACTTCTGCGGCTAACAGTAGAACATTTGGGGAGCTTTGCTCATGGTCGAGATGTTTTATATTTAGCACAATTCTTGAAAGTAAATAAACAAGGCAGCTACTCATTCTGAATGGTTCACCTCAGAGGCAGCAATTAGTTAGGGGCGGGAGTTTGTACATTTTTAAGTTGGTGATCATTGAGTCGTCAGTTTCTATGTAGAAACTGGATAACATTCTCGGCTAGGCTGAGACTACAAAAAGTCAAAGGACAAATGTCAAAAAAAGACATTGAAATGATGGATAGCAGAGAGTCAAGGACCACTATTTGATGCAAAACAACTACAGGATAATCAAAAACAACTGGATACAAATTATAAAAATGAACACAAATAGACATAAAATGATCTCAAAGGCTGACAGGACCACCACAAAAACCAAACACTGAAAGGTACAAACGGGCCACATAGAGATGCAACCAGACCACAGAAGGACTAATGCAAAAATAAATGCCAAATGCTATAAATGTAAAGACTCCTGAAATGCAAAATGACCACACAAAATAGCAAATAAGCAGAAAAAAATGGCATAAAACAAACACTCGGTTTCTTGAAACATGTCTGCAAAAAGAGACAAAGTGACCTCAACAAAATGCAAAACAACCACCCAGAGATGCAAACTATATCAGCTTTGTTTATTGTTATTTTGTCTTTTTCAGTCTTGGTGTCTTGTGTAATCAATCTATTTATGGGAAACATCATAAAATTTCATTTATTGCTCATGTATTTGTCAGGATATTTTGACTACAGTCCAGGGTGGTGAAATGACTTGAACAGCCATCCTGCTGCTAACATGGCTAAAAAATACCTATTACCTCATCTTAAAATCCAACATCTAGAACCGCCAAATGCAGATGAAGACATTAAGAGCTTGACTTAGAGAACGCTTCATTCTTGGTAAGTACAAAAACAGACAAATTAGCTGTCTCGAGTCTACAGTTGGTCACCTCTCTATGTGAGCCTGCATGTTGACGTTGTATTGAAGACTGTGCACTATGTGAGCACATCTGAGCAGCCACCCACCACGAAAACAGTAATTTTTGGACTTTTTCCCAGCTAGAGTCATAATCAATTACTAGAGATGCGAATGCTTGTCACGCAGAGTCAAATTGCTGCTGACACATTGACAGCTTAGCAACCGGCACCAACAACAATTTTATCACATACCTGCCCCTCCCAATTACTCATTTTAAGGAGCAGCTCCCTCCCTGTAATCGCAAGGTGGTGAGAAAGTACATTGTCATTTGAACTCATTGTAATCACGGTGGTCCCAGCTGATCTGGGTTTGACACCTTCCATCTCCCCTAATCCAACGCAATCTTACCTCCATGTTCACTTAAGCAAATGTGTCGTTACATTTTATGCCTCTGCATTTCCACACATAATTCAATCGAACACACAAAAATTGGGTCATCTTAGGAGCTTTTGATAGGCTTTAATAAAGTAATAAATCATCATTTTTGTCAAGGCAATGTAACTGACAGTGTCATCTATCAATGCACAAAGTTCAACCATAAAACAAGGTGTGTGTGAGACCGTCAGTGTTTCACACTATGCTGTGAACAGCTGCAATGAAAGGAGGCTGTCTTGTTCAACTGGCTGCTGGAGCTCAGAAGGAAGAAAGTTGCTAATAATAACACACATTTACACAGGTGCAAGGTACAGTAGCAGCCAAAATTCAGACACATCTGCTCGTTTCAGATTTTCTTTTCTTATTTTCTATCATGCAAGACAATACTGAAAATATCAAAGCTTTGAAATAACACATAGTGGTGTTATGTAGTAAGCAAAAATCCAAAACAAAGCAAAATATGTATCAATGTTAAATGTCTTACAGCCTTGATTAAAAAAAACTTCTACACATTTTCACAGTATTAATCAGCTTAACAGTCCAATGTCTTTTCGTTTACTACATCCCTATATGCAGTTTCACATTAGACAGTACTATTAGAGTGGTTTGCAGTCGAATGTGAAGCGGCTGGGATGGGAGTCAGCACCTCCAAGTCCGAGGCATGGTTGCTTCCCCAAGCAAAGGAGTTCAAGTATCTCAGGATCTTGCTAACAACTGATGAGAAAATGGAGCAAGAGATGGACAGGAGGCTTGGTGCGGTATCAGCGGTAATGCATGCTTTGTGCCGGATCATCATAGTGAAGAGGGAGCTGAGCCATAAGGTGAACCTCTTGATTTACCAGTCTATCTACATTCCAACCCTCACCTGTGGTCATGAACTGTAGGTAGTGACCGAAATGAGATGGTGGGTACAGTGGCCAAAATGGGCTTCCTCCATAGGGTTTTGATCACTCCTTTGGCTTGTACTTGCCAGTAACAACTCTTGGTTGTTTAGTAAGCGCATCTATTGGAGCCTGTAGATGTCATCTCATGGTAGGCGTGTTACAGTTTGACATGGGGAGAACCCAAAGTGAGAGCTCCCAGAGAGGTGGCGGAGGCAGATCAAAATTAAACAGATTTACGAACAAAACAAACCAGGAATAACATAAAACAGTGTTGGGGAAACAAGCTGTGGCTAACTCACTAAGAAGGGAATGGGGGAAGGCAGGCTCCAAGGAACCGGCAGTCGGGGCGGCACATGTCAGTGCTGACGGCGATCGGCGGAGAGCGGTGGCGGCCAGAGGGGAGAGCCAAAGGGTTGCAGCCAGTCCTCGTCAGGGGAAGGCAAGCATTGGCCCTGACAAGATGTCCATAGGATCCGTCAAGGGGGGGAGTAAGATTTCACACTTAGGGCATGGCAGAGGTGTGAAAACTAATTAGCATCGGGCCTGCCTGTCTAGCGTTACTCAGGACACCCATTGGATGAAGCAAGGCATGGCAACAAAAAAAAACTGTGTCATGACTGGTTGATAGATCTGTTGCTATTGGTCGTGTCATGTCACCAGTGATGCCCCACCATAACTCCATTTCATCTGGAGCAAGTACTGTCTTCCTGGCATCCAGCTGCTGTGAACACAATCAATACAGGAAATCAATACCACTCAATCAATACATTCATTAACATAACAGAAAAATAATGTCATAATGACCAGCAATAGTGTTCTTACCACATCCGCTGGAGAAGCTGTTTAATTTGTCTTCCATGGTGGCCATCCTGTCCTGCAACCTCTGCTCCCTCACCTCCAACACCGCTCAAGCTTCTGCTCCAGCTTCTGCTCCAGCTTCTGCTCCAGCTTCTGCTCCATCTGTGCTATCTGGCCAGACAGATCACTGATAACGCTCAACACTCAACAATTTCTTCTCAGTGTCTGACTGGAACCAGTCGGTCATGTCCAGGCTGTCCTAGCCAAGGAGTTTGTGGTGAGTCAAACTGGAGATACCGGGCAGCTATTGTAGAAACTCACGTGACAAAGACAATTTGTTTGTCCGTTCGTATATCACACGGTTGTCGCGAGACTTCGCGATGATGTCTGTGACGCAGCATTTCTGAGTAAATACTAACATGCCGACTTCTCCAGGTGAACAGTTTTTCTCCATGCTTGCAAAATGAACTTCTCTGATCAAAAGAAGTAGAAGTCCAGTCTACTTTATGCAAATGAGCTGCGGCCTGCTCCTGGTAAACACACCGTATCTCTGGTCGAAACGCACTGCATGTTGCATGCTGGTCCGGTTGCGGTGTGTTTCGACCAGCGATCCGGTGTGTTTCCCAGCCAGTTACAGTGTGACTGTGCATGGTTACATGTACACAACAGGAACACATAATAACACTCAGTTACAGGCAGGATGAGCTAATCAGGAGCTTATTTAAAAAGTAGAAGACAAACATTTTAGAGAGTTTATTCCGGACAAATGGGTACTAATTAATACAAAAACAAGAGCTCAATTTGCAAAGCAGTTTTCAAATTTCGTGAAGAAAATGCTTCAGAAGGGCAAAAAGTTTGATCATACATTTTCTTTTCACAAATGAAGACAATTTTTCATTACATTTATGTTGCTACATATTTAGAGTTCTACGTAGTGGGTGCTGAAATGACCTTGGCAAATACTACAGCAACAAGACAGCTGTACATCCTCGCTTCTCAGGATGCATTCTATGAATTCAGACATCTGTTAAGATGGCGCATTGACACATATTTCCGGGTCACAGGCAGGAGAAGGTAGCACAAAGTAGATGAGGGGGCTAAAAATAGAGAAAAGAGAGGAGCTCTAAGTTGTAGAGTCTCAGAGTCAGTGTAGAGAGGAGGTTGGGGTGGATGGAGGGGTTGATAGCAGTTGGGCTATCATTGGAGACTGCTGTTTGTGTCCCTAAAGAGCAATCTCTGTGTGTCAAATTTGAAAATTTATCAGAAAATTTATCGTTTTTTTTTTAACCTCTATCTTCACTCACACCTTCTACATTTCGAGCACACCAGCTCACCTTTGTCTCTCCTCAGACACTGTACAAGTATTCTACATTACAAAATGGCAGGTTGTTATATTGGAATAATTATCTATGCATGTTCAAACCAGAAACTGCAAAAAATTGGAAGAATGACTACAGAAGGCTTCATCCTGCGTGCTACATATGAAACTCTGGATATCTGAATCAGTGTTTTGGTGATGGTCATCAGTACACTGCAGTTTCAAGGTGGAAATGCTTAGTCCTGGCATCGTTACCTGCTTATTTCATCTATTAATTGTCTTCCAGGATACACACACACACACACACACACACACACACACACACACACACACACACACACACACATATATATATACATATATACATATGGATTTTAATGACTACTGTATTTCATTAATTTGATCTTTTTACTGGAAAGGATAAACCTCCCCAAATTGTTCTTGGACTTATGTATAAATAAACATTTTTTTTTAAAGCTCCTATGGGTAATATTCAGAGGATGAGGACAAATAACCTCTACTTTGAGGGTGACCTGATAGCCGAGCGCTTAGGTAAATTCCCACATGGGTGCTGAAGCCTTGAGCAGCAAGTCTCAGCTGGATTCCCGGCTAGCCAGATCATTTGCTGCATGTCATTGCCCTTCTTGCTTTTCTCACCATCTCCTGTCTCTCTCCTCACATCACCCTCAACTGAGATAGTTTGAAGTACCAAAAGTGATCAACGATAGTCTAAAGTATCAATACGTGGTTGTCTAGGTTATAAGGTTATTGACACTCTGTCCCTTTTTGGCAGCCATTACCTCGTTTTTGAATATTTGAATATATATATATAAAAAAAATCCCTCTTAAAGTTTATATATCTGTCATTAAGAGATTAAAAAAATGGGCAGTTTCTTCACCACACCACTCACAATGCAGCATTTGTTGGCAAGGACCTAATAAAAGGTGCTGTCGTGTACAATTATATTAGCTTTGTTTTCATCACTTAGCTTGCCTTTATTTCATCACTCTTCCTATATTGGTCTCTGTCTATTATCACACAGGCAATCATAGATGCCCTTCCTCCACTACAGCATGGTGCCACTCACTGCTGCCAAAGCTGCCTCTGTCCAAACAGAGAGGCCAACGTATGAGCAGCACCGTATTGATTCTCATCAAGCCTCTGTCTTTGCACAGAGCTTTTACCTCAGTTGAAGAAACAGGGAGGAAATGGGAGCTGGTTTAATGGAAAACAAGCCCAACTTTGGCCAGAGTTCACATGAAAGAAGTTTTGGGGAAGTTGTAAATATCAACCTCGGCATCTTGAATTCTTAATATACTAATTGGATTATTATTTATTGTGTGTGGGGGGGAATCCCTCAACTTCTGCAACTTCTTAAAATGTAATTAAAAGATGCGAAAAATAGATCATGAAGTATAATTAAAATAAAACAGTCGGTGGCCTCATTTCACAGCTCTACCTAGAGTTTCTACCACTGTTTCTCTGTTCATTTTCATGCATTCCCAGACGCTATATGCCCTACTTAACACCACTGGTGAAGAGCCTCATTAGTGAAATTAGACATGATTAGTTCCCCATCCAGTCCTTTCATCAAAGCAGCCTTCCCTCAGTTTGGTCAAATTTCATCTCCACTCCACAGAAAAGTTTCTGACAATTTCAACATCTGTGCAGCTTTGCAATCAGGGCTGCCTCCTCCTGCAGTGACGCAACAGGAATGAGGCGGAAAAGAGCAACGAAAAGCAAAAGCAGAGAAAGTAGGACGATGCAGGAAAGCAGACAGACATGCAGCGAGGGAGATGTTATTCCCAGACCAAGCATTTGAAAAGCTCTGATGAAATGATTGCTGACATACAAGTAGAACTTATCTGGAAAGGTTATTGATTTTACAGGTGGTGTCAAACATCAGGAAAATCAAATCGCTCCGTGATCCAACGAAACAGTCGCGAAAAGCTGCCGAGTCACATCACAATAAGAAAAGAAGAAATGTTTTCTTATAGAGAATCAAGGCAAGGAGGAAACAATTATCAGAGGAATAAAGTATCAAAGAAAATGATACATTGAAAAAAATAGTCCTACATATCTGCTTTGTAAATCACATCCTCTGCTCTCTGTTAAGAAACAAGCAACCCAAATGAGAAATTTTCATACTTTATACTTCTACTATACTAATGACAACACCCTCCATCTGTGTGCTATCATAGCTAGGCTTAGACTACATGCTATTTGTGTCTGATAAGTGTCAAATTAGGTGATTATAGAGTCCTCTTCTTGCCATTACAGGTCATAGCTTGCCCTATGTCATCACCTGTTTGATGTCTTTTGGAAAGAGGTCCAGGAACCAACAACCAGATAAGCCAAAAAAAAAATAAATGAATAAAAAATAATAAAACTGTAGACCAAGGGTCCGTTTCACGAAGCAGGTTTAGTGAAAACTCTGAGTTTGTTAACCCTGAAATGAGGGAAACTCAGAGTTTTCTATCTCAGAGTAGATCAACTCAGAGTTCAGGGTTAAACTCAGAGTTTGTTGAACCTGCTTCGTGAAACGGACCCCAAGTCAAGGTCCACACCTGGAAGGCTGTTGTCTGTCCTTTACCCTTTATTCATCTTTCACTTCACAGTTTTGTTTCCAGAAGAAAGCTTTGGGCTCTGATTGGTCAACTTACAGTTCTGTTGCAGAAGCTGATTTAAAATAATCAGATATGCTAGTTGAAACGAGTTTTTGTTACTGCTAAGTACAGTGTGAAGTAAATAATGAAGTTAATAAAATGACTGAACCAGACTCAGAACAATTTAGGAATGACAGATGACCACAGTGAAACGGGATTCAAATTTTAACTTTATATAGTGAACAGCAATAAGCAGGTGGGACACAAAGTATGTGCAAACACAAAGTAAAGCTGACCCTGATATCAAAATACAAACAAAAAAGTACAATAATAAAAGTAAACTGTGCGCACATACTAAATAAACCAAAAGACCAATTACCTCCGTAAGGTTTAGCTTAACACCATAGCAACCCCACACCATGCCAATGGTTCCTTTATGTTGTACTTAGTAACAGCAGCGCCTTTAGCTAAATGTAGTGATGATAAATATCCTACAATACCAATTGCTGATTAGCACCATCTTTAAGCTGTAGCTTACGGTGAAGGAAACACTTAACGTCACTAGGTTAAAAATGGACCTCACATAGTTTAATAAAGCATGGCACAATAATAAGTACAGTTTGGTAGAAAACCACCCAAGACAGGAGGATGTTTACATCCAGTTAAGTCAGATCAACCCTTCAGTTCTGGGTAAAGTTAACAGCATTGTCTCAGCAGTTTATTGATCCACACTGGGTCAGTTTTTCAGCATTTTGTAGTCTATGACTAAAGTTTAAAGGATCAAAGCTAATTCATCATAATAATAACATAAATATCTGTACCAGATTTACCGCCAAACCTGTCAACACATTTTGGTCTGGACCAAAATGGTGGACTAATGAAACTACCTATCCAAAAGGAAAAGCCACATCCAAGACTGGATTTCTTTTTCTGGAGTCCCTTAGGTAAAACTGTACTATTAGACATCTGTTGTCATTATGCAATAAAAAATAAATAAAAATCCAGTTAGAATTAATAATATGCACCATGTGAGCACAGGGTTCCTCTAAAGGAGAGAACTACAGGATGAGTAAAGACTTCATAGACTTCAGCTTTTGATATTATAATTGAGTGGTTCAAGTTGTGTGATTAATTGAATTCCCAAAAGCCAACAGAGGCCTAGAAGCTCCTGCCCTTCAGCTGTCATAGCTTCAGAATCCTCCACAGCTGTGTGTAAAACCTTTTGTTCCACCTCTGGGTGGAAAAAGCTGAATAGGTGTTTTAGCAAGACGGTTCTTAACAATGACAAAGCCTAAGGTTGCATTTTTTTTATTATTAAACTTTAGGCCCTAAATGCAGCTTCATCAGCAAGAATGAACAAAAAGTGAGAAAAGAGAATATTCATAAAACCACTTAACAAGACAGACATGACTTGTTTCTGTAATTTGTATTGAAATGAGTTTTGAACAATTAGGAGAATGGCTTTCACATTTATTTCTGAGGGCATATCAGATCCAAGTGGGCATAAAAAATGCAGCAGCAGCAGAAATAGCATGTACAGTATGAGTCTGAGGCAGAAATCACTTCCTTCCATTTGTTCAAATTTGCTCCCACAGTTTTCCTCTGAGGAGTTCTGATGCTAACAGTAGGGTGACATAAAAATAGTAGACTAACCTTGATACTCAGGCCAGTGAATCTGGCCCCAGCTCATACCTTATGTTCTGAACACAGTTTGATATAAATTGTCACATTTTCTGTCTTGAAATACATTTTCAATTGATTTATTTTTAGTGCCACATTGTAGCTGGAGATTACGCACAGCGATTCTTTACTCAGATGAGTGTGCTTTGAGTGTGACTTCTTTTCCTATTGTTGACATTGTTGTCATGGTAATGATAACCGCTAGGGTCTTTTTTCGTTGTGCTGCTGCTGTATTCATGCTTGTTACACTTGAGAATTTGCCACCAACTCCTAAAACATGAATAGAGAATGTGATCTGTTTTCTCTTACACACAATTTCTACAACGACAGTATACACTGAATGTCACAAATAAATATGGACAAACTGTTATGAGTTCACCTCAATTTGGTGCAATCATAAGCAATCTGATTTGCGGTGTAGTAATCCATCAGAGTTCAGGGGCTACACATGCAACTGACCAAAGGCAAAGTGACATTTCTTTCTCTAGACTCACGTGCATTTTGACTACCTTGATCGTCTTGAACTTCAGTGTGTGTTGCTTTAAAGTTAAAAGTGAATTAATATATGTTCCTTTGTTATTGCCAGTCACTCCAAACATTTGACCTTGACTCAAAATCCAAGGCAGGTGTATGAGTAATAAGACTGAGAACCTCTGGACTAGGCAGACACATGAGGAAAGTGATCTCTTCAAAGAACAAAACCCCAAATCTGTTCTGCATAATTCTGCACCATTAATTACTTGGACACTATTTCGACATGATTCCAGCAACATATTAACATACCTGGTTTACACATTTACTCAAAGACCAGAAAAATTCAACACATCAGGTGGGTTGGTGGTTGGGGTTAGAGTTGGTGACAAATCAGGTCAAAGCACATGCTTGGAAATACCATCAGTAGTTAGTTCCTGGGTAAATTTAACTATCGTCAAGTTATTGCAACATCAACCCAATCAGGAGCAGATAGAAGAGGTTGGCTTTTCCTACTTTGTTTAACACTGATCAGATTGGAGTCTCTGTGGCTGGAACCCGATGGGAAGCCAGAAACTTTTTCACAATGGATCCAGGTTGTCCTGAAGCGTTGTGTGGTCGCTCGGCAACGAGTTCTGCCGTTGGAGCTCAGTGCAGTGTTAGAGGTCTGCCAGCAGACATCTGATGATGACACGCAGGTGATGGGTCAGTAGGCAGCTGGTCTTCAGTGCGTGGTCTACGTTGTCTTCATGGTTGATGAAAAATAACTTGTTTAGTGGTGGCTCTCGTTACGTTTTCTGTTGGCGTTAGCCAGGTAATACAATAGGATTGTGAAAACTGAGAGCGGAGGCGCGGTGGAATTCAGAAAAAGGAATAAATTTATTTTTGTTATTTCTTATTGGCTCATCAAAAAGAATATTAAAGAAATAAGCTCAGGCTTATAACGAAAGTGAGGAGTGTCTACATATGTTGTAAAATTATAAAAGGGCGACAAAAATGAGACAAAGAAAAGAGCGCTGAAATGAAGTAAAAATTCAGGGGACAAAAAAGTTAAAGAGCGTTACACATCAAGATGAGAAAAAACTGAGACGAGGCGTCAGAGCAGTGGCGTAAGGATAAGCTTACAGGAAGAGAAGAGAAAAGGCGGAAGAGAAGAGAGCGAACAAAGGGGGCGTTCGTATTTTTATCGTGGAAGTTAGTCCTGGGAGTGTAAAGAAGTTGTTGCCTCGAATTTGGTGAAATTTAACTCTTCTTTGTTCTCAGAAAGAGGGAAAACTGCATTTGTTAAATCGAATTAAAACATATTATTTTATGTGCACAAACATGATCTGTCCATCTCTCACCATGACCCATCGACATGGAATCAAAAATCAAGGCTATACAATCTAGCAGATAAAGTAGGCTACACTAGGCATAGAAACTACATATAAAATATGCTTTAGATATTAAGAATATATGTTATTGTGAGGCTATGTGTTACATTTAATGTGTATAGTTATGGATGTTACCAACTTCACATTTTACACTTTTAATCAATGATGATACAGTGGTTATTATTGATTTCGTCCCGACATCGTCAGGCTATCCGATGTCGCTAGGTGGCACTGTGGGTCCATGCAAGTAATGTGATTACTTCAATAAAACCTTAACTTTGTCCCCATATCACCTACAGATGTGAATTTTGGATAGGTGATAAAGGAACTCCTTATTGTGACTTTGGTATGCATAAAAACACAAAACAGATATCAGAAAACAGTTATTGATTCCATGTATATTTCAGTGTAAAAATGTGAGTCTTACTCCAGACCCTCATCTGGAATGCAGAAAGTTTTATGGTTATTATCAGTTGCCCTCATTGCAGAGGGGTGCTAGTGTCAGTGTTCATATGGGGGTTACATGAACAGAGAAGGGAGTAGGAGAATTCACAGCTTCGTGAGAGTCACTGTGTCTTTTAAGTTGTGGTCCTTCAAAGTGTTTATGTCCTGTATGAAGCTTCATCCCTCCACAGGAGGTCTGAGATTCACCCTCATGCTAACATGAAATTAATGTAGCACCATTTGCTCCAGAGGATTGCAGATCTTGAGGTTGGTCACAGCAGTCCTGCTGTAATTCACCTCTGACTCTAATGTAGTTTCTTCCTGAGAACAGGAGGGTTTCCTGTTCTGTGTAATGTCCAAGGTGGCAGTTTTATGTGGGCTGTAGGTCTAAAACCTAAACGAAAAGAGTTTGTTTCCTGGTTTGACATCTTCCTTGGCATTCCAAGAAAGCCAAGCTGTGTTCTCTTACAACCTCCTGCTCCAAACTTGATCTCATTTTTCCCCTTTTACATGTGCACCATGTTGACTACACATTTGACTCAATTTAATAAAATAATTTATTAATTAGAGATCTTCAAATTGTTTCCTGAAATAAATATCACTTTCATCACAATATACCTAGTGCTTCATATTTCCATTCTCAGGTGATGATCCCCTTTTAATCACATGGAATATCAAGGACTTTCTCATTAAAAATCACATCTGCCAACTTTAACATGAACTCAGTTTAAGATATATGGAAGCCTAACAAATCCACTAATGTGTTGATCAGGCTAATTAAAGACTTAAGCATGTTCTTTTACTTTACACAATACCGCCACATGAGGTCCCACCTTGATGTATGTGAGTTTTGGTTTTACATGACCAGCAGGAGCAGTTTATGGCTCATTGCCTTATGAAAGCCCTGTTTAGTTAGAGACCTCATGAATTACTAAACATGAACCCTCAGACAAAATCAATAGACCCTCCCCACACCACGGCCCTCCCCTACCTGCTCACATCTCCTCAGTCTGAGCCCTAAATGGATGCAGATAGAGGGAGCATTTCTGTTGGTGATGGATTGTCTAGACAATGTCTCAGCAGATAAATAAGCAAAAATTAAATCAGCATGCATTGCGTAATCTCCAGTGCGTAATGTCCATTTGTTCAAATCACAAGAAGCTCCCACAATGACATCATAATGCATGATGTCCACCAGCTATTATGCAAAATAGTACACCGACACTAAATACCTCCCTATTGTCCACAGTGTGATTACATTTATTACCACTTACCTTCCTCAAGCCTTTTTAATTCCAACACCAAATGGCACTCATTTGATAGGAGTTTATTAAATATCCACATATGCCTGCTATGCTGAAATGGCCGACTCTAATGATGAGGTATGTTTTTATGATCTGTGATGAAATTATGTGGTAATCAACACAGATAGAAAATACTAATTTTAAAAGGCCAAGCATTTTCTCACCTCACTTTCTATATGTTTTCCTAACTTACTAAGAGGTCCCTGCAGGTTTTGTGACAGCAACCTTTGGGGGCCAGTCTTGCTCCTTATGTCCGGATATTCCCCACTTCAAATTTGATGTACCACAGCGGTGACCAATGGCAAAATACAACATTACAAACAAAGTAAGTTTATAGTTACTAGTGTCTGCTTGTCCTAGTGTAGCTGAAGATGAATTCGTCTCCACATTGGACCATGCCAATAGTTGAATGGGTGGACTGAGGAGGGTTAGCAAATGACTGAGATGGAGATCAGCCATCTTGGGGAGATGAAATAGGGGACGAGTAGTCGGTTTGCCATTTGTAGGGGGTGTGTAGTGCTGGGTTTATGCACAGTTGGTCGGTGGTTACCAGTGACACCTCACAGCTACTGGATTCCCGATTTGCATCCCATCCTGGGCCTGCTACATTGCATGTTCTCCCTGTGCATGTGTGGGTTTTCTCTGGGTTCTTCGTCTTCCTCCCACAGCCCAAAAACATGCTCAGGTTAATTGGTGATTCTGTACTGTAGGTAAGTGTGAATGGGGGAGTGATTGTTTGTCTCCATGTGTAGTCCTGCGATAGACTGGTGACCTGTCTAGGGTGTACCCTGCATTCACCCTAAGTCAGCTGGGATGGATTCCAGCCCCCCATGACCCAAATGAGGATTAAATGGTGTATAGATGATGGATGGATGAATGGATGGATGGATGGATGGCTGGTGTTGGGTTTATGTACAGTTGACCAGTGTTGGTGTTGTGTTTTGCCTTATTTGTCTTTAATGTAAGATCTTCACTTTCCTTCTATTTTTATGAGTGTAAATGGCACCAGCATTGAGCTAACCATCTTGTTATCTTTCCTGTCTTATTGTTGGATGCGATACTTGATCACCAACTTAAAAGTCATCATCATGGCTCATCTTCTCCCTCTTCTGCTTCACTTTTTGCCCTCACTTTTTCCAAGTTTTCCTGCAGTAGTGGCAGGGCCTGAACATCAGGACACAACAATTTTTAACCAACCGGGGACCGGGACAATTCCCAGTGGGCTGGTCTGCTGTTTGGGCCGCATGGGCCGGTGTTCACATTTTTTGTTTGTTTGTTTGTTTGTTTGGCCGGTGTTCATAATACACTGAATTACAAGGCTTTACAGAACAGCGTGCTATTGTAGACTGAACATGTAAGCTTATCATTACATGATTTTAATAATAATAGGTCGTGATCTAAAGTGGGCCAGTCTGAGGCATGAAACTCCAGGGCGGAAAATGAGTCCCACTTCGGCCCTGGGTCTGTCTTAGGTTTTTGATCTGACAGAAAACTTTGAAATATGAATATTAAGCCCATGAGAATTAAGACACAAATTGCATGAGAGACTGCTCTTTCCTGAATAACCATCTTCTGTCCTTGATCTCTCAGAAACCTTTGAGGTGCACCAAAATTATAGAACAATTCCAAATGCATTTAACAGACTGTTCTTGCTGAAACAGTCTCATCATATCCTGCACTAACAGTCTCAATCACTTAAGGAAATATTGCTTTTTCTTACATATGGCACTAACGCACAAGCATCACCGTCATCATATGTGTGCTGTTAACTTATATATCCTATGTGCTAATGTCTTTCCATAGACCTAAATGCACATCACTTTAGTCAATGTTACTATTGAAACGCTAGCCAGCTGAGCAGTCTTTATGGCCAAAGTGTCCCAACAATGAACCCTCTTGTTTTCTTCTCGCCATATTAATGCAAAATCAGAATCATCAGGGTTTGCTCAGCATTTTTATACCTTAGCATGAGTGGGTGTTAATTGCTAAATTGTACCATCAAGCCCACCTGTATGGAAGCATCTGCATTTATTGTGTCCCTTCGTGCATTTATTAAGGATGTCCGTAATTGTGTGGTGAAGGTAAACCCCTATGCTCAGAAATTACAAGTTTAAATGAAGCCCTGCCATTCATGTATGTGTTTCTTCAGGCCATCCCAGACCAGTAGTATCTTAATGCAATGCAATCCACTGTTATTTCCATCCCACACTAGTCCCCATGCTCACTGACATGGAAGACCAGGTTTGTCTCCTCTGGAGATGTTCACCTGCTGTTGTCTGCCTCACATATAGTGAAGCAACCATCTGATGGGCCCAGGTTATTAGTAAATCTACATAAATGAAATATAATTTGAAGTGACAAAGCCTACCACTAACCCCAAGAGTGTAATTTTCACGTCTGTTCTCTGAGAGCCCAAAGGATTGGCATTATGCCTCAGGATATCTTCTATCCTCTTCACCAGTTTTGGGTGCATTTCAAAAACCTATTTATCTCTGACTACTTTAATTATCCAATCCTATTTGAATATTATCGTACGTTAATCTAAACGTATCCCTATGTAAAGCTTTAACAGGCTTATTTTATATCCATATATATATACTGTTCTCCCCTCTACTGTAATTAAACTTACACAAGATACAGCATACTCACAAGTCTTCCTCATAGCACTAATGTTTAACTATGTAAATCAATTATTTGTCTTTGAGGCTTGCTATTAAGTAGTGGCATCGGGATTTGTGACTCATCAGTTGCCACTGGTGTAATTCCTCAATCAACAGGTGTTAGATAGCTGACAGAAAGTATAAGATTTATACAAGTAAAGCAGGGAATCAGTCGAGCACAAGGAAGGCGACTCCCAAAGACTTATATCCATGAAAACAGCTGTTTTGCAAGTGCTGTAAGAAAATCTTCAGGGCCAGAATGATAAGAATTGAGAGTAAAAACAGCAGTTCAAATGTGTTTAATAGCAACCTATCAATCAACTGTTGAACCAGTAAAACATGAAGACTTGCAGAACTTGCAACAGCTGTCTTTTACCAAGAGACTTGCCAGCGATAAGCCAGCTAAGCTGAACTGTGCTTACCGGGCTGTAGTCTGACTCGCTGGTTATTGATTGCGGGTTTAAGACTGTCATTGGTTGTGCACTTTCCATTATCTGTATGTTACCATTTTCGAAATCCCCTTCACGATGGGAAACAACTACAACCCCTGAGCAGCAACCTACCATGTTCAAAATTTCAAGCTTTTTCTTTCTTTTTTTTCCCTTTTTTTGGTGAATTGCCTAAATTAGGGCATTGTTCATCTCCCTGCATGCAAATGTATTACTGAAACAAACAAACAAAAATTGTTCTCCTGGCCCTGTTTTGAATAAACACAGTTAAAACATTGTGTTTGTAGCTTCGGACAATACCACTTTGATTGATTTAAAAAACATAAAAATGGCAGAGCTTAATAATGAGGAGCAGTCAGACCATTCTACACAGTGCTGTGTCAGTGCTATTGAATGGTCTGGCTATTCAGGTCCAATTGAGTCCAAACACTCCACTGAGAAGCTAGTGCTAATGCTCTGTGGGCGGTTCATCATGTTAGCCGCCTTCTCCAATGGTATCTCCACAAAACTAGCAGAACAGTGGATGGTGACTGCAACTTTAGTAGGTACCATCAGTGACCACCAGTTTAACTGAAACACTACAGTATTTCCAACAACATACTTTGACATAAAAAAAAAACATGGATATATAACTGTTTTCAATAATATACAGGCATTCTAGGATTCCAGAGAGAAGCTAAGATTGAAAAACGACAAAATTTTACAAGAGAAAACAGAGGAAAAACGGGAAAGACAGAAGGTTGGGAATGTTTGAGACTTTAATTTCTGCCTTCACTAGCCATGAATGCTGTATACTGTCAGCCGTGACAGATAGGCCTCTCTCTTCAAAAGCTTATTCAAAGCTACAGTAAGTCATCTCCCCCACCATCACAGGCTGCCATTCAAATGTACAAAAGAGAATATCCAAAAAGGTGCCAGAATGCACAATGAAGTCACTTAGTTGATGTTCGGAAAAAAAGACTTAGCAGTCAGTAGCTTTCTGTCACATTTTGACATCAGTTACTGCATGTCTTCTCCATATTTTGTTGCACTGCTGTGAAATTCCCATATAAAATGTGCTTGTTTTGGTCAGTTTGGCATATTAGACGGTTTGGTGTGACGAAAAGCTTAAATGCAAAGCAAGTCCAGACACTGACAGCACTGCACAGATATCAGAGTCTGAAAGCAAATCATGCATACAGTATCTGTGGCGTTCTATGAAAGCATCATTAACTCTGGATTTAGTGCTTAGCTCGTGAATTTTGACATACAACTAGTCTGTAATGTCCAACTTTTCTCAAAAACCCTGCAATTTTCATTATTGTCACTACCACAGCGTTATAATTTTAGCTGTCTTCTCTTTATTTCTGAATGCATGCGTGGAGGAATTTACCCCCTTACTCTGGCAGCCACAGGAGAAGAACCAAGTGAAGGAGCGTCTGACAAACATTTTCAATTTCTAAATGCAAATCACGTCCCAACTCCTCTCTGTCCTCGCTTATCTCAGGATTTTCCTTCTATCTCTCTCTCTTTCTCTCTCTCTCTCTCTCTCTGTGTGTGTGTGTGTGTGTGTGTGTGTGTGTGTGTGTGTGCCACTGTGCATATGTTGCAGTCCACTTTTTCTTTTCATTAAACTGGTGTCTGTCATGCTTGTGTGCACAGTCACACACGTGCAAGTCTGCACACCAACCTGTGTGACCTGCCTGTTATTGCTATCCCTGCAGCTAAAGAGGAGATGGGATCTGCACTGTTGATGAGTATAATGATTTAATCCGGAGCCGACACCAGCTCAGCGTTCCGGCTCGCACACACACACATGCACACACACTGTGGCTTTGACATTATGATGAATTGGAGCAATGTGGCAACACAAACAGGCACATTCGGATACCCACGTGTATTCATACTCACATACCCATTTACTCAGTCATATACCACATGCACAGGCTTACAGACACAACTGCATATGCATTGTATTAATATGTGGGTATGTGAGGGCAGTTATAGCTAGTTGTTGCAGCAAGTTTCTCCTACATGGGTGCCAAGTTTTTGGTATTGTTAGTGTTGAATATTGTTTGTTAAAAGGAGACCAGTTGGACTCTTTATCACCAAATCTATCTTTTCCCCACAGTAGGTTGTAATGAGCTGTGTTTAGATACTTAAATTCAATGGTTAAAAGGTGTCATTTTTGCAGGTGCTATATTAAAAGATGTTCCCAAAATTAATGTAAAATGTTTTTGTGAGGATGTGTGAGTAATTCGCGACTTCACCACATTAAGTGTGACTTTGCGAGCTTGACTGTAGCTTCACAGAAAATCTTTGTGGTGTCTCTGCCAACTAAGAGTCAGCTGAATTATTTCTTTTTGTGTTGTAGCATTGTCTGGAACTTTTTACAACAAAGTTGGCTATAAGAGACGTAATATGAATCTATGTTAACAGGAGCATGTACTGCTTTGTTTACATGTAAATATACTGTCCGCTGTGTCTTGACCCGTTACAATTTCTGGAACTTATTGCCATGAAGCTGACTGTGCTTTGTGGAAACAACGTGATAAACTGGGCAAAGCCTAATTTTTACTGCTTTACTTAAATTAAAGTGTATTAATCACAGCAGAAAGCGACCTGACCAGCTTCCTCCGTAGGTGCTTGCGAAAATGTTAGATCCTCAAAGCTTTCGTCTTTTGCCATTGGTGTAAAATGCTAGCTGGCGAGCTAATTGCTAACATGCTAGTGTGACTGAGTCGCAGTGGCTCCCTGAACTTTGGTCTGCTTTCCTCTCTATTCTAAGAAAACTTGTTAACTTATTGTCCTGCTAGCAGTTTATTTAAAAATAAAAAGTTCTAACTCATAACTGTTGACAAACTACTCTACTTTCGTGGCGTAGTTTATAGGCCAACAGAGGAGGTTAAACAATTGTGAATGATGACTAACAAGCTAGTAAAATTTCCACCATTACGGGTTGTCAAAGGTCAGTTCTGTGAATTGATCAGACATCAGATATTATGAGGTCTTTAAGCTATGAGAGCAAAAATTTCAATTTGTAAAGTAAATAGTGACTAAAAGTTTCCCTTTGATAGGTAGTGGAGAAGAGTAGAAAGTGCCATGCAAAGAGGTGATGTACAAGAACCTCAAATGTATACATAAGTACTTGAGTGGATGCATTCAGTTACATTCCACCACTGTGATCTGGGGTTAAACACATGGTGTCAAGATTCGACCCCCTTCCAAACATGAGCACATGAAGCATGCAGACCCTCTGACCTTCATCTATCACAGCTGTGTTGTGGCATTTTATGATTGAACGAATGATAAAGTTAGACAAATGGGATGTGTGAATGTAATTCAGGAGCTAACAAAGATAAGATCGGAAGACCTAATGTCTCAAGGGAAGTTATGAGTACCCTGAATAATTCTGTGGAAAGCGGCAACCCAACTGAAGCCTATGGAGCCCATATAAGGCATAAGACAAGAAGTTCATGCCCCTCTTCATCTGCACTCATGAACTGAAATCTAGGGCACGATGAGCCAAGCAGAAATAATGCCAACCTAGCAGAAATAAAAAAGAGGAGGTGGTCTAACTTTTGGTAAGATTACATCATATACATTCTGATTAGGTCTTAAAACGATGGGTTGCGGCTTGCAGAACGGAAGAGGAATGTTTAAGAGAAGGTATATAAGACGATGTTATGCTTTGTGTAGTCAGTTAAAATCTTGAGATTTTGCTCATGTTTGTTCTTACAGCCTCTGTACTGAATAAACATTATTTGCATCAGACTCTGAAGACTGCTTGAAGATTCTTTTTGAAAACTTTTTGAAGACTCCAAGTTTTGACCCAGAATTGATTTTTTGACTATGTGTTTGACAAAGCTGTCTGACCATCGTTGGCCCTTAGCAGCCGGACTGAGTCACAACAGCTGCTGCAATCTTGACAGTCACGCTTGCTCCAGACTTAATATCTTCTAGATTAAAAAAATAAATATTAGCAAAGGCTAGTGAGCTTGCTAACTATATCAACTACTTCTTCCCCATTCATTGGTTGTCTACAACATCTCCAAACCTGGTCACTGCTGAACAACTGTTTAATGCAGTAGTTCCTGTACTTTGTGAGAACAGAGCCCATCTTCATTTGGAGCTATCGTAAATCTTGATGAGTAACTAGACATTAAAGTGGGCATGCCCTGTGAACAAAATTAGATTTTTGCAAATATGCAAATCTGAGGTGAAGAGAGGCCGAAAACAGTGTTTGATCTTCGTACTGTGCACTTTCCTTTGGGAATTTTTTAATTAATATTTTTCCAGGAAACCCGTCCAGATGAGGCACAATCTATTCTTTATTAAGTGTCTTCCTGACTTAGCCATAGATTTATGCTGCTGCGAGCCCAGCAAAAGTTATCCACTCTGCCATCGCTCAGTCTTCCTCTTCTTCCTCCTTCTCCTCCTCCACATCCTCTCCTTGGACCCCCCTGAGACAATCAAATGACCTTCACCCAGGCAGATTGTTTCAGCTCCATAATCAACACTGGTCACAATGAGTCACCTCCAGCACAGTGACGAAGGAGGGGAAAGGGGCGGAGGGCTGTTTAATGACACAGGGAGAAAGGGATGTCAAAAGAGAGGGGGAGGGATGACGGGTATATGGGATGAAAGGAGAAGGAAAGAAAAAATAAAAAATAAAAAATCCAGCCCTCTCTATTAATGCGGCTGTATTATTCACCATCAGAGAGGGAGAAAATTCCTGCCAAGGAAAACCCCTAGTCAGTTAATTAGCAGCTTCCCAAATGTGGAAGATGGAGGTGTAAGGATGAAGAAGAGGAAGGCTGGTGAGGCCTGAAAGGAAGAAACAAGGAAGAAGGAAGAAATAAGAAAAACTGAGATGATGGAGGGGCCTAATATTTTATTGTCAGGAAATTAGTAAATAAATATTGTATTATTCTCCCTTTTTCAACTGGGAACAGGCATTACCAACAATGACTCAATTGTATGTTAAAGTATAACAGACAGCAGCAGAAAACAGCCAACCTGCTGTAGAATGTCCTCTTCCAGAGCTCAATAATGTGGGATTGTTGTGATTTTAAGGGAGTTTGGTTCTGTAACTGCAACATTTCTTTACTAAGTGACTATTCCTGTTATTTAATGCTGCTTTTTCACTAGAAATGTCTATCTTGTGGGTTTGCAAACTTGCTAATGATTGCATTTCCACAAATCTGTAAACAAACTCTTGCTCAGACTGAACCCCAAAACAAGGTTTAAAATACATGTAATCTTTTTTTTAAAAAAAAGACTTACAAAAATAACACAATTTATTAGTCAGCAACTGTAAAAACAGAAAGAAGTGGATTTTCAAGTTTCCAGCTGTCATTGCACTAATCTTCTGTATTCCGTCGGAAAACATATTTCACTAAAAAATTTGCTAAAAATAAACCATATGCCCCAGATTCTCTAAAACGTAAAAAAAAATCAGTGCTCCTTGGAGCAGCTCCAAAGCTCATA
The DNA here is from genome assembly GCF_022539595.1 of Amphiprion ocellaris. Classification (NCBI taxonomy): domain Eukaryota; kingdom Metazoa; phylum Chordata; class Actinopteri; family Pomacentridae; genus Amphiprion; species Amphiprion ocellaris. The sequence continues at coordinate 21,917,384 of NC_072777.1, read as the reverse complement.
GGGACATGGCTGCAACCATGTTGCTACTCTGTTGGAGCGACTCCTGGCAATACTCAGTGTGTGCAAATGGATTAGTGTGTGTGTTTGTTTTTAAGTGGGGTTTTTTTTGTATGTTCTGCATTTTTTCCCCGACTTTCTTGTCCTCCCAAAATGTTCAATGAAACAGTGTTATACCTGGCCTGTGCCCTGCTACTGATCACCTGTTTATGGCAAGTAAATGGACTCCACTGAAAACTAGCGCAGTCGTTCACCACCACTGGAGTAGAGGATGAATGTCTCACACTTTCAGGCACTGTCACCAAACAACTGGACTCTGCACACCTCCACACCAGGATTTTATTCATGGACTTCTCCTCTGCGTTTAATACTGTACACACAGACACCCTACTGCACCGCCTCTCACACCTTCAGGTTCACCCCTGTAGCGGAATGTGTAGAAGTGGTCTCGCTCAGGAACCATAAAAGAATATATGTAGCAAAATTGTTGCAGAAATTAGCCTCATACAGCAGAACCAAAAATATATATATATGTGGCAAATGTGTCAGCTGCAACACACCCAATGGTAGAAACTACACTTTATGATTAAAAATTGCACTCGTTAATTTAGGGGCACCATCCTCAGCTTATCTGAAGAAATTGTCAATTCACACTAAGTCTCAAAGAGACTTTAATGAAAAAGGATTTGATCAGTCTCATTATGAAAGTCGTAAACTCTGATTTCATTGACCGCCAGTTCCCAAAACAAAGAAATAAACGGTAGAACTGCTGATAATTATATACAAACATTTATTAACTAATTCTACAAATAAAAAATAAACAACAATGACATAACAACAGACAGTGAATAAATGAATGAATAAATGCAGATAAACTAATGAGCTGTGATCATCACTGGAAGCAGTTGGTAGAAAAGGTGATGAAGTTAGAATTTGGAATTGGAAAACAAATTATAATTTGTAAATTCACCCATTTAGCAGAAGGAAAGTTGTGGTAGTGAGAGAGAGGCTGCTGCAGGATGTGGAGCTGTGATGATCTGCTGGATGAGTTGGTTCAGGAACGCAGAGACAAGAAGGCAATTTGAAGGCTTGAATTTTTTAAAAAGCCCAAGTTGCATTCTTCAAAAAAAAAAAACAAGTCTAGTTCCAAAAGAAAGCCTAAATACAAAACTATGTCAAAGCCAAGTTTTTCAAATGCCAAGTTGCATACCAGTGACTTTCCTCTATATAGAAAATTTTGGAGCCAAATTAAAATCAGCATCTAACCAATCATGGATGTGTTCCTCCCAAGGGGTGGTGTTGAGCTTCACTGTCCATTAGAGGTCAGAGGCCAGATACCTTCAAAACTTACTCATAGTTCATTTCTTAAATGTAGAAATCAAATTGTTCAACATTTATGGTGATCACAGATCTGAAATAACACAGAATAAATGATTAAAATGACAGCAGACACAACATGTTTATCCCATATGGTTCCTGAGATGATAATAAAACGTGTAAACATATGAATAAACTTACAAATTGTAGATTTTAGGGTTTAAATATCTGGGAACAGAGATCAACAGCAGCCTGTCGTTTGTGAATCATGCTGATTCAGTGTAGAAAAAACACACAGCAGCTTCTTCACCTGCTGAGGCAAATGAAGACTTTTAATGTCAGCAGAGGCCTTTTAACCCCGGTTTACACCTCACTCATTGAATCCATCCTCACATTCAACATTTCATCCTGGTACGGTTCCCTCTCCGCTAAGCACAGAAAAAACTCTTCCGTATTGTGAATTAGGCCAGTAAATCTCATGTCTTCAAACTGTGTAACTGCTCTGTGATCTGGATAGCCACCCTGATGACAGAGGACCCCTCTCACCCTCTCCATCACTCCTTCCAGTTACTTCCATCAGGCAGACGTTATAAAGTCTATCTATCTATCTATCTATCTATCTATCTATCTATCTATCTGTCTATCTATCTATCTATCTATCTATATCTATCTATCTATCTATCTATCTATCTATCTATCTATCTATCTGTCTATCTATCTGTCTATCTGTCTATCTGTCTATCTGTCTGTCTATCTGTCTATCTGTCTATCTATCTATCCAAAATTCAAGAATAGTTTTTGGTTTTTCTGAACTCGACTGAACCACAGACTGTGCTGGTTCAAGGTGCCCTAAAATTTCCTACACTGGAAAACTGTCCAATAGTCATATGCGTTTTTTTTTTTTTTGTGCATAATTGATATGTTTTCACTACTCTGCACTGGACTGCTCTCTCCATCACTTTAATATATATAAAGAGACAGACAATCCTTACAGAGTAAGCTACAATTATCTGCCTTTTTGGCCTTTGAAAATAGACTATTCACTTTTGATTACTATTAGAACTTAATGGATAAAGCTGGTCTTCCGAGTCTAGTTATTGCCATCAGATTCCATCAAAACAGAGCCTAAAGTCTGATGCTTCCTCTCGTAATACTTTCTGACTTCTCTAATTAGTTCTGACTCATCTAATTAGTCTTTGGCACTCAGCCCCAAACCCAGCGGTTCCCGCTGAACACAGACTAAAGAACAGAGTTCTGTTTTGTTTAGAAAAAAAAAAAACAAGGCTGAGTGATTTACTCAATAAGATGGTCACTGTAGTGTCTTGAAAATGACACTCAAACAGGAAGAGCTAATGCATTTATTGGAGACCATTTTCCCTCAAATCTGGTGCTTTAAGAAACACTAAAAGCAGCAGCAGAGTAGCTTTGATTTGTTTTCATTGAGGCTTTCCCTGCTTGGTTAATGGTCGATGGCAGTGCTTCATGCTGATGTCTAGTTATTTTGGTGTGGGGGTTGAAGAGAAGTGATGCTGCAAGGAATTATAAAGGTATAACTCAAAGGGAAAGTCAAATAGAGGAATACATCAGGTGTAGGTGTGGAAAAAAACATGTAGAACACTGATGGAAGACACAGAAGGAAGATGGAGGATGGTTGTACAGAAAATCCCCTTCAGAATGGATGGGCTATATATTTGCAGAAACGCTGCGTCAGCACGGCGGTGAATCAAGTGCTGATGATAAATGAGGTTGAGAAACGCTGCTCTGACGTCATTTAACGAGGGGCTATATTTTTTAAAGACTACTTTATGGTGCATTCCAGAGGTAGCTAGAAACAAACTGGTAGATACAGCGAAGTGGTGGCAGATAAGACTTGAATCCTTCTGGTTCGGTCTTTATCATCCACATAGTCATTTTTAAAAAATGCCTGAAGTTTTAACATGGAGGTATAGCATGTTTTACCTACATTTCAGCCTCGACAGATTTTAACATCCAACTTCCATCCTATAAATACAGAAGTCTGAGGCTTTTATGCACAGTTTTGGTCTCGGTCTCATGAGCAACATTATTTCATTTATATTCTTAAAAAGTAGACAAAAATAATAGGAAATCTGACCAGGCTCTTCAAAATGTTACAGCTACAGAGTCGAAATGCTTAATTTGGTTTGAGGAGTCTCACTGGACCGCAGTTGGTATTCAGCATCAACAGTATGAATCAATGGTCCATCTGTGGAGATATGGTGTGAAGGAGCCTTTTTGCTTTTGGCACATTTCTGGTCCTTTAACACAATATATTGTGGTTATAATTTCAAGGACCTGAGCATTGTTGCTGAGCATGCGCATCCCTTTATGCCATAGTTAACGATCTTTAATGGTTAATTCCAGTATGATAATACTCCACGTCACAAATCCTCTCAAGCTGGTTTCATGATCATGATAATGAGTTCAGTGGACTTAAGTCGTCCTCAGTCACCACATCTGGATCCAGTAGAACATCTTTGGGATTTGGTAGAAGGACAGATTTGCAGCTGGCACATTTGTAAATGAGTAAAAAAAAAAAAAAAAAAAGACTCCTTTGGGACAATAAAGTGACCAATCCTGTCTCCACAAAATGGCATTTTAAGTTACATTTGAGGGGAAAATCATTTTGTTTAGAAAGAAACATTAACTGTCACAGTTGACATCATAGGAAAAATGACCACAAAGTCTGAATTAGGAGGTATGAGGGGAGCATGACTGCATAAATGAGAGCCTGGACATTCAGCCTGAAGACCAAGATTTGCATCCCATGATGGATCAACACTTTTAGACCTGAGTTTCATTTTCTGTCATTGTCTGCTTTCAGTTTTCACTCGGTTTCTGGTAGGTTTAGGGAATTATGACACCTTTAGACACTTTTATGTATTAGAAACTTGGTAAACATTATAGTTTGGGTTAAATACAACTTTTTTTTTACCACATGTTTAAACCTTCTTCTCCATGCTCTGGGTTACCATGGTGACAAATCTCACCCTATCTAATATATGATTGGTTACTAAAAACTAGCAACTGCAAAGCAATAAGATTGCTTAGGAAAATATTTGTGACACATTACAAACAAATGTAATCCAGCAGAAAACACATTTTTCTCAAAACGTAATTGAGAATACTTTTGTATAGGAATGTAATTTTGTGAAGACTGGGTTGAAATGACTGAACTGAACTAACAAGAAACAGAAATTGTGTGATGTAATCATGGTAATATGGAGCAGAATCCAACTTCAATCTGGTTTGGTATTTGCTTTTTATGGGTGCCAGCTCCAGACTTTTTGATCAGTCACTGTATTGCCAGCAATGGTATTGTTAGACTAATGTTTAATCAAGCTACTTGCTTTTTGTTTCACACTTCTCCTTCTCCCTGCAGGTTTTTAAAGTGTCCTGTGTTGGTTGACCTTGACTATGGCTGTATGACGAAACTCAGGACTTCAGTGACAGCTGAATTGTTGTCATTTTAGTGGCATTTCACTCATTTCAAGATGTGATGTTGCTGTTGAGGTTGTTTGAAATGCACCTGTGCATTATCTCGAAGCCTGATATTGAGCAGTGTCACCACACAACCATAATCTAATTTTGATTGAATTATGATGTGGTCCTCAAGACAGGCTCCCTGTTTATTTTCAACTACATACCTCAAGACATTCAATATATTTACGTTAGACTATAATCAAACTATGAACTCAAAAACTGTTTGTCTCCAATTCTTGTGTCCAATTCTTTATATACTTTCAGTTTTACCTTACTAAGAACATTGTCTTTGATAAATCAACTGGAAATTTAAAACCCCATTTATATGACAATTCTACTAGTTTCTTAACTGCATCCTACAGTTTCACTCCTCTCATCCAAATTGCAGCATCAACAGCAAAAAGCAAAAACACCATCCCATTCTCTTTTTTCCCATAAATACACAATGTATCATTATAGAGAACAGCTACGAGGAATTCTTCTTTCAACAACCTCTTCTCAATAATTGTTCCCTATCCTGACCCAAGGACTAAAAAGTCCTTGATTTGTCTACTGTATCTACCTGAACCTTGATATCTGATTCACAAGTTGTTAATAATGCTTATTTAAATGTCTCTTAACTTCTCTACATCAAAAAAAAAAACAAAGCTGTTCATCTGTAGATCCTTTCATTCATCATTTTCTTATATTTTGCAGGTGTTATATAGTAAATGAGTTGGTCCATATGTTATTTGGTTTGTGCAATCTTTTCCTGGACCTACAGCAGCCTCCTTCTGGCTTTGAGTCAATTTCCCTCGCAAACTGTATTATCTACTTCTGGTGAAATATCCTTGAATGATTCACTGCGATCTTTCATCAATATGTTGCAAATGGTGGAGCTGTAATAGCTCTTTATTCTCCACTATTGTAGTTTCCCTTCCTCTTTTTTTCTCCTCTTCACTAATATTGTCAAAACTGTGGTTTTTATGGACAGTTTGTTCCATTATGTCTGCTTCCTACTCATCTTACTGCTGTTGTTTCACCTTCATTTCAGATCAGATCCCAAGACTCTCTTTTGACCCTCACATTCCTTTCATGATCCTCCAAATTTCATCAGTTTCTTTCTTCCTTCGCGCTGTTACACAACTTCCTCCAAAAGCCTGGATTTATTGTAATTCTCCTTCCATTTGCTTGCAATCTTTCATGTTTAATAAGATTCTCAAAACTGTGATTCCTTGTTAACGTTATAAAAGATTTAATTTGAGACTCAACTGCTTTCTTGCATTCCTTTGTCCGTTATGTTGCAATCTTCTTATTGAGCTTGAGTCTACATTCTTCTGAAGGACTATAACAGCTTTACAATCTTAATTAACATGTATATTTTTTGCATTTCTTTTTCGCTCATGTACCGAAAATTCTCCCCATCAGCACCAGTAAAGTACCAGTTCTTTCATCCTCCTGTACCATATTCTCCTTAACTCGAACCTACTACAATTACTTTCAGCCATTCCTCTAACTACTTCCCATGAGCAAACATCAGCCAGTGACACTAGTGTAAGATCAATGGCCAATTATCTGCCTGTCCTAATTGAAAGTTCCTTCTTTTGGCCAAATTTTAGTTCTAATATTCCAATGGTTTCTTTCCCAAAAACTCTATATTGTGTTATTTGTTTCCACTGCCCTCTCCTCCTTCTCTGTGGATACTATTACAGCCTTTATAGCCATTTGTTTTTAAACTTTCCATTGCAGAATAACCAGAATGTGTTGTCAGCTGCCTCCCATCTCCCTCAAGTCTTTTATTGATTTTCTCCCAGGATACATCTTTTATACTTGAAACATTCTGTGGTCCCTTCACATGTTGTGATCCATTCAGACACACGAGACAGGAAGTTGAAATGAAAAGTAACTTTAAAAGAACATAACAAAGACCAGCGGGGCAATGAACAAACGGCAATTAGAAATCAAGGGCTATAAGTCCGTAATTGAATAAAACATATCCAAAGAAACTGATTTAAAAAAAAAAAAAAAAGAAACACAAAGACACAGAGTTGAACAATGGCATGAGCAAAACACTGGTGAACAGGCATGTAAGCAGGAGGTAGAGAGAAGAAACTGGCAAGTTGAAGAAGGAACGACAAGACTAAATGAACACAGAGAAGTTGATTGGAAGACAACACACAGGTGAGCACACGATCACACATGCAGTAAAGAAGAAATCACAAGAGACACACAAGGAAGGGGATATTTTCATAATAAAACAATAAAACTGTGCAAAGTACAACAAAAACAGATTTAATGTTTATTGTATTAAACTTTATCCCTTTTTCACAGCGTTTATCATAGTGTTGGACCATTGTTTCTAAATGGGACTCCTGAGACTTCACTTTTTATAATGAGGTGCAAAAGGATTATATGCATATAAACATTTGTACATAACATAAACTAGTTATGAAAACAATCTCCTGGAAATGTAGTCAGCTGGACTCAAAATTTTAAGCTCTGAAATGATTGTTTTTCTAAAAATATTTCCTAGAATTAAATGGAATTCTTTTTTAATCAGTTATTAGGAGATTTAACTGTACAAAGGGTTTTCTTGTATTTTATAACTCGAAAGAGAACTTAAGTTAACAGAACTTCCTTCCTTCCCTTCGAGAAATCAAAGAATAAAAGTCCAAGTTGTCAGGATTACAACTGAAATGACAGCTCAGCTTAACTTGCTAATGTAATTGCAATTTTCACTTTAAATGTTAATCATTAATGCATTTTTTACCAAATGACCAGTGTTGTTGTTCTGTGTTGAGGACAGTCTGGTCAATAGTAAAAGCACTAATCGCAACCATCATGTATCAGTAGATTTCTGCTGAAAACACATTTTCAAAATATAAAATGATAGTAAATGAGCGGCTGCAATTTGTCAATTAAATTCAGTATTTTCCATTAAGATAATATCATTCACATTTCTCCTAATTTCTCTCTTTCAAAAATGTAAAAAAAAAAACAAAACTCATCTCATTACTGAAATCCTCATCAATACTGCTGCTGTGGAGGAGTCAGACTGTATGATAATCACAGCTAATGATACGAAGGCAGCGGAGCCAAACTTGTGGCGATGCGGTCGCCTGGAAGATAAAGCTCATGAATTATGGCTGTAGTTTTACACCCTGCACTCACTGGGGAACTGTGGGCTAGTGAGTTATATGACTATTACTCCCTCTGTACCACTTATGAGGCTTTGACAAAGCCGCTGAACCCTTTAACTGCTCCAGTGGATTTGCCCAGTAGCTGATAATAAAGCTGTGGCTGCACTGGGAAGTCTCCAGGTAGGAAATCAGAGGGGAAACCAGGGGGTGCATTGAAACTGAAAAAAAAAAGTTCAGAAACTCCCTAGCCCCTATTGATTAAGCAAGCAAATTAAGAAAATGAACTGACAGACAGGAGTGCGGCGTAAAACGGTTGGATTCGCTGACAGACGACTGCTTTGAAGGTGATTCATGGGACAGTTGCATGCAAAATTACCCCCGCTCGTTCTCCCTGCAGGTACAGTGATGTGATGTTCAGAGGCCAAAAGCATGCCAACTCCAACAAGGGTTTTCCTCCATCCCCCCACCACACTAGCATCTACCTCCTACTTTTTTTTTATACTCCTTTGCTCTGCTGTTCTGTCTCTGTGGAATAAAAGCTCTTTTCATGTGGTTGAGTTGTGGAAGAAAACCCAGAAGGATATCTCTCTCTCCAGCCCTCTCTCTCTCTCTCTCTCTCTCTCCTCAATTTTAAATCCAGTCCTCTGGGGGATTGTTATATTCTGCATCTACAGATTCATAAAACATGCTCGGCATCGTCCTGAGGTGTAAGCATTGCTGCATTTTCCTATGTTTCCTACATAAATTATTAACGCTCTGCATTTGTGTTCTCAGAGTTCTTTATAAATCACAAAGGAAGGAAGAAGTAAAGGAAGAAAGGGACACTGCATATTTAGAAGACATACGCCACATCAAAGAAGGACAACAATGTAAAAATTTCTCTTATGCATATTATTTTTATATTTATATATATATATATATATATATATATATATATATATATTTATATATATATATATATATATATATATATATATATATATATACTGCAGCAAAACAACTAATTAGTCACCAAGCTAATGACCCTGTGACAAAGAAATTTAGAACTGTGCTTTGTTTTTAAGTGGCATTCATCTGTATATTGTTCAAAAGAAGTTATTTCACCTTGAAAATAAGAGTGTTGTCGTAAACATATGATTCATTGTTCTACCAAATGTTCTCCTAATTTGATTGATTTAGGTTTGTTAATTCATGAAGTTGCTCGAGTTGTCACACCCGTGACTGCGTGCTAGAGATAATGCAATATTCTCCCCCTCCCTTCCTGAGTCTGATCACCAGGTGCAGCTGGAGCAGGAGGCGGCAGGTGTTGGACATCAGCAATCAGCTGATCTGGAGTGAGCAGGTGGGAGTGGTTTAATCATCTACTCCCTGGGCAATAAAAGCAGGTCTCACTCACCACTTGACCCTGGACTGTGGACAGGTAACAGTTAATTTGCTGTCTGTTCAGTATAGCTCCCTGTGGTAATGCAATTTTGCTAACTCTTGTTCTGTGCTCACTGCTAGCCTGGACTCCCACCTGCTCGTACCCTCCTCTGATCCACCAACCTCAAGCCTCAGCTGTCCGTTGTTTGTAGTCCTCCCGTTAGTCTTGTTTCATATTTTATTGTGTTGTAAATAAAGATCTCAACTTTTGAGTGTCATTTCTCAAACCCTGAGCCTCCTCGAGAACCGTAACACAAGTAGTTTGAACTGATAAATCTATTTCAGATTAGTTATAATGAACTTTTTTATTTTATCGAGCGCATCTGGTTCTTTGAGCTCAAGCATTCACTACAACATAAATAGTGCTGCCTGTTGTATGAAATTTGTCTTGTCTGAACATCCTTTAACATGAAAACCTGCGGTTGTTGTACAAAGAAGCAACTTCGTTAAATACTGCATATAAAAGGAACATTAAGTGATCTGACAATAAAAATTGTCTATATTAAGTTGTAGTAGCTTGAAATTTTGAACTGGTTAAGCTTTGTCATTAAAATTCTGTACGATGTTGTACCTTAGTGTCAGTATGAGGTATCAATGAATTTTTTTTAAATTTTTTTTTTTGATGAGATGGAACCCAGTTCTGGATCATTATTGGGGGTCCCCTGTGGCTATTGCCTGTGACAAAGCGCATTGCCTGCACCCCCCACCCCTTTTTTTTAAAAAAAAAACAAAAAAAAACAGCAGATCAAATGACTGATTTACATTTGATAAGAGTTGCTTGTAATGCTTTACTGCTGAATACAATATCAGCTTAAGGTCATACAGAGCTGGAGTCCAGACACTCGCCTCATAAAAACTGGCTCTGTCAAGCTCAAAAAGAAATCAATACCTTTAAAAGTATTGGTAAACAGCATTTTATCTATGTAATACTCTAGTGCACCCTCTCTTCATATGGTCAGGGATGCAAATTTACATGGACTTCAAGAGTCTGCATTCAAAATCTCGGGCAAAGAATAACTATAGGCAGTCAGTGAACTGAGGGGGGAGATTGGCGCATGCTGACCCCCTTGTTTACAGAATGACTAAAATGTATTCCCCTTGTTATCATGCCATCTTCCTTGTCCATCCCCTAGTAGCAGAGAGTGCAGGAGCAAAGGGGATGTTTACCAGAATAAGTAAAATTTGCATGACTCGCGCATCCTTTATCCAGTGTTGCCAACTCTGACACTTTTGCTGTTGTACAACCACTAGCTTTCAGGTTCCATCTCACAATGCCCAAACCAAACAAATCTCAAATCCTTTGTCATGCAAAAACATTTAACGCCTTAAACCCCGTGTTTACCTGCGTACAGGACAAAGTCTGAACATGAGCTTTTTTTCAATTCAGTAGCAACACATTCTGAAGACCTAACAAAAGACACCTTTTGTATGCATTTCACTCACAAAGGCACACACCCAGACCTATCAAAATGGAACCACCTTTCATGTATGTTCTGTTTTGACTAATTTACTTTGATTTCACATCTATTAGAGATTGAAATGTCCATAAAAATACAACTTCACTGTGATACAGATAGAGTCTGTAGCAGGTCAGATTAGAGGTAATCAATGATATTGAATGCAATCCACATTTAGACAAAATGTTAACAAGAGCTGGAATTTAGTTTGTTGCTTCCATGTGTTTGTAGGAGTCTTTCCTCTAAATGTATTAAATACCTGCAGCATCACACAGCAGCATTATCCAAATGAGCATCTCCAAAGCACGTGTTGCACACATTTACCATGTGAAACAGTTTGAGTTTCATCAATTTATGCTCGCTGAAAATATGGTGGCACAACTGATAAATGATATTGTGTATTTTTCTTTACCTCAAACCAGTGAGGTGTGACGCCAAGAGATACGCTTTATTGGTTACAGTTTGTTAGCCTAATGGCAGCTGTCTACAGATGCAGTCCTGAGCTAAACCACAGCTACCAGGACGTTTTTGTTTTAATGCTTTAAAAGGTCTGATCCATTTACTAAAGTTGATCACAGTACATATGGATGTATTCCAATAAGTTGCATTGCATTTGTAATTACAGTATCTACGAAATTAAAGTAACCAAGTAGGCTAACCTGTATCAGTAATATTAGAATCAACAGGTTTGGTCTGATTATTATTAGTTAGTTATTTAGGTTATTGTTTTATGTGACTTTATTGATGAACTTCCTCCCTTTAACAGCTCCAGCATCTGTTCTTCCAGAGTATTTTAAAGGGTTGGATACTCAAATTTAATTATTCTCCTTTAACCATTCTTTGGTAGAGCAACTTTCATGCTTAGAGTCATTGTTTTGTCACATGACCCGCTTTCTCTTGAGACTCAGTTTATGGTCCGATATCTTCATATTTTCCTTTGACTCAAGGCAAAGAAGATCTTTGCACATCTATTTCACAAGACGTGAGTCAGAGAGGGACGAGCATATCAAAAAGTTTTAAAGAGACTAATGTGCAGTAAATAACATACAAAAATACAACTATAGGTTTCAATGCTCGACCTTCCTCTGGCAAATGATTCCCAGATTTCTCTTCAGTACTTGTCAGTGACTTGAAGTTGAGTGTAATTTTCTAATCTGAGACTCAGTGGTGAAGGATTGAGTCACAGGATTCAGAAGGTCAGTCACACATGTCCGAAAGTTTACCAAATAAGATGCTGATGCCACATAGAGCTTTTTGTTTTAGACTATAGATGATTAGTTAAAGAAATCAGGGTAAGATGGCCAGTTAATGACACCCGATTTAGGTAAAGTGGGCTTACTATGAACAGTAGAGGACTCATTAGTCCAGTCTGTAGGGAACACTGGAGTACAAGTAGAATCAATCAGTGATATCCACAACTGAACCCTCATTAAGCAAACACTGCAGATTTTTCCCCCTGCTAAATCATATTAATAGGCAGATGAAAAACCTTTGTCTTGTTAAGATTTCTTGAAGAATGAATAGTCAAAGAGGCTGTTAAATTTAGCTAAAACTGGATGATGAAGTCTTTCTCTGAAGATTAATGGTCATTAGAGGGGAAGCTGGAATGAATAAGAAATATGGATTCAGTGACAAAAGGTCTGCGTTTTTGTTCTTCACATAATTGGGTGGAGTGTGTGTCTGTGTGCTTTTCCGGAGGTATTAACCGTGTCCATCAGCCAGTAACGAAATGACAACACCTGCTATGTGCACCACACAGAGCCGCATGATACGGATTCAACACTTTTAGATGTATTGTCATGCAGGAGAGAGGAGGCATTTATTAACTATCACTATTTCCTCTGTTATTGATGGAACAGAGACAGGAATAGCATCATAAAGCCACATCTGGATGCCCAAAATATCTGCAAATGGTGACACTTCTGTGATGTTCCTTGTGCTGACTGAGCTATTTTCAGGCAGGCAGGTGTGTTTTCTTTGAATACAGACCCAGAAGTTTTTATACATCAAATACTAACAACTTTATTAGCTGACATTCAGGATTAAACAAGGGAAAAGCAACTGCAATATAACTTTCTGTACTGCTAGATTTAAATAGATCTTTGGTTTCATAGTTAAACAACAACAAATGGCAGTTTAGCGGCTCTTCCTGTTAGTAGCATACGAGAAAAGAGCACAGAGTCATTACAGAAAAAGCATTTGCACTGTATAAAGAACAACACAGTACTGTATATAATACAAGAGCAGACAGTTTCATATGAGGTAGTATGTATAAATAGCGAAAGGCGGGAATGGCAGGTAAGCCGGAGACGGTTGGCTGGAGTCAGAGAGAGAGTGATAATAAGAAGGTCAAAGGGTGGAGGTGGAGTGAAGTGGATCTAGAGTGAGAGAAGGATCTAAAGGTTCAATGAGGATGAGGATGTAGCTCAGGGTGGAGGAATACAGGGTGCGACCATCAGAGACCTCCAAAAACTGTGCGTCTTTGTCTTCCGAAAGAGCTTCAAGTGACAAGGTGGAAATGGGCTCTTCTGATGTCATTATGAGTGTAAAGAGTAAACAGTTGAGGATTTTCAAGGTGTGATTTGATATTCCATGACAGGTAGTAGTAGTAGTGGCTCTAACTCAGATGGAGTTCAAATCTGGCAAAATCTTTGGCCTGTCCAACATTTGGTGATATTGTGAAACTAGAAGTGAGTGATGACTAAAAAGGTAGGATTGTTCTCCTGCAGAGAAGCTTGTTGAGTGTACCCCAATCATGATTCTCACAACCTTTATCCTCCACCTTAAGTTACGTCTTCATCCCTGTTCAATCTTGAGACCACTCTCTTGCTCAACCCCCACCATTCCACCCTTTGACCATTTTATGACTCTGTCACTCCAGTTTACATGGTTTTGCATTTATAGCGGAACTCAAGTATTAACTTAAACAGAAGAGGAATATGTTGGGTTTTAATAGAAAACTAATCAAGGGACAATGAAAAGCCGAACCCCAACTCACCCCAAAACGCTTATGGTACATGTCCACTGGATCCGTCAATTTCTTGCATCCCATTCATTGTCTATGTGAAATGCAACACGTTGCATGCTGGTTCCGCTGCAGTGCATTTTGAGCTGTGATTTAATGTGGAGTGCAGAGGTCTGACTCATCACGAAACTTTCGTCAAACGTCTAAACTAGCCGTCGTTGAACTAAAATGGGGACAGATTCAACAACTGCACAGATTTTTTCTCATCTCAGATGCTTTCAGAAATACTTTTAGCTGAAGTGTTTTCAAAATAAAACAGAAAGTTTGTGGCCGAGCCGTCATGTTGGTCCAACACATCTACCAGACTGAAGCTGCAAGTGCTGTCATGTGACCACGTAACGGCCCCACTAGTGACCACCCACCAAGTGGGTGATGTTCAGATGCAGCACGTTTACATGGGGGAAAAACGGATCCAGTGGACACATACTATTACTCCAGACACTCGACTGCCTATTCACCACATTTAAAACCTTCTCACAGGCTTCCCCTTCCATCAGATCAATGCAAAAATGGTGGTAAGCCCAAGTTCAAGTACTCTTAGGGGAAAAGAATGCAACAGCTGTTTTACAGTTTGCAGCTGGTTCTCCACCAGAGTGTGCAATAAAGCTTAAGGTATTTTGTGTTCATAGAAGTTTCTTTTATGGGGAGTTCCTGCTTAAAGGCTGTCGAGTTTTCTGAAGTGGGAAAGGGCTATCTGTTACACTATAAGATATTTCTCAGTTGTCAGACTTAATTTTAATCAATACAGCTGTCCATCAGTGGGATCATGACTCATTCATGCATGACTGCAGCCCAGTCAAAAAATAAATAAATAATACATAATAAATTGAGCTCTCTGCTGTCTCTAAAGTTAGTAATGCTGGAGACTACATTTTGTATTAAAGCCATCACCTGGCTGTTTGCAGTGCTGCACATCACATAGAGACATCTTTGCCATCCTCGGTTTACTCTTACAGCGCGGCCCGAAGCAATTTCCTTCCGCCTCTGTTATTGGATCTTTTCTACAACGGCTCATTACTGTCACATTGGGAGAGTTTTAATAGTATGTGCAATAACTCAGCTCCAATCTACCTATCAACCAGAAAAGGGCATGTGCTTAAAAAGAAGTTCGTCATGGCTTTGTGGGCTTCAAGATGGCCGTGCACCGTTGACAGCACAAATTACAAAACAGTGGGGACATTTGAGCCATTAGGTTATACAACGGCCTCCGACATTTTCGGCTCCTAGATTTATAATTGTGTGTTTGCAGAGTCTAGTCTCCACGGCCCTGCTTCACTGGAACCCATCGATTGTTGTGAGAACTCAGTCCTTAGAAAGTACTGTAGAGTGTGCAAAGGCTTGAACTTCACTCTCACTAATAGACAAATTACACAATATACACTGTAAATACAGTGTAAAAATTAGAAAATTTTCCACAATTATTTCTTTTTTAGCAGTTTGCTGTTTGCACATTGTCTCAGTTTTGTTCAATAACAGATATCTAGGAAAATCTTTAAAAATAATAATACAATCATATTAATTGTAAAAAAAAAAAAAAAAAAGGCCAAAAATAATGTCCACACAACAAAATCTGTATTTCAGTAAAATAGCAATTCATTGTTTTATAACACATGACTCTAAAATTACTCATTTTTTACTTATTTAAAATCATTTGCATTATTAAAAAAAAAAAAACTCACCACATAATTGTCATTATTTGAAAGAACAATTATGTATACTAAGGATTGAAAAATGATAATTATATTTGTAAACCGGTATTTTTTGGTAAGTTGTTAGTGTTTTGTTAAATTACAGACAATAAAATCACAGAAAAAATACATTAATTTAAATGTTTTCTGTAGGGCTGCACAGCGGGTCGGTGATCAGCACCGTCGCCTTGCAGCATGAAGTTTGCATGTTCTCCCTGTGCATGTGTGTTATTCACCACATACTCCAGATTCCTCCCACAGTCCAAAAGCATGCTCAGGTTAATTGGTGATTCTAAATTGTCCGTAGGTGTGAATGCAAGTGTGATTGTTTGTCTCTATATGTAGTCCTGTGATAGACTGGTGACCTGTCCAGGGTGTCCCCTGTCTTCACCCTAATTCAGCTGGGATACACTCCAGCCCCCCCATGACCCTAATGAGGATTAAGTGGTGTATAGATAATGGATAGATGGATGGAGATAATGTATGTTTGCTGTAAACAAACTGGCAAAACTGGTAAATAACGTCCATGTCAAAAATCAACATTTTTACTAATGGCATTTAGTTGTTTTAATCGCAAAAAAAAGTATTTTCTTTAGAGACATTTGCAGTTATTTGTTGAATCATTACAGTATTCCACCATTTAAAATATTCTTTCTGACGTGTTTTACTTTTTGTTTAATTTTTTTCTTCAAAAAGGTAGCCACCTAGTTAGTTAAAATAGATCTTTATTTGTTTATTTATGTTTGGATGAAAGACGCTTTGTCAGTGTACATTTGTGGTTATATGTGTGTTACACTGTCTTTATGCATGTGCATTCTTGTTTCTGTCATTGTGTCGTGCATAAAACTGCATTTGAGTGTTGTTGTTTATCAACTGTCTTGTGTACAGGAACAGTGTGTGTGTGTGTGTGTGTGTGTGTGTGTGTGTGTGTGTGTGTGTGTGTGTGTGTGTGCGCGTGTGTGCGCGTGTGTGTATATGTGTGTGTGTTTGTGGAGGTGCTGATGAATAGCTCTGATTAGCAGCGAGGACGACACCAGTGTCTTTGGAGGACCCTGCAGAGATACGGGGCATCGCCAGCATTTGGAAACAAGCACTCAGGCAGAAAATCACTTTCATAAAGTGACACAGACCCCACACGCACGCACGCACGCACGCACGCACGCACACACACACACACACACACACACACACACACACACACACACACACACACACACACACACACACACACGCACGCACACGCACACAGAGCAACACGTACAGAAGAAAACCTCATTTGAATATCTGAAGTCAGCACAGATAAAGACAGAATAATATACACATTTAAAGACAGAAAAAGCTTGCACTTCTCTGTACGTCTGTTTGAAAATCAGTCTGTAATTCTGCAGTGAATTTGTGTAAAAGCTTTAATGGCAGCCTTGAAAGAGGGACGTACTTTATGAGGCTTTTAAACTGCAATAATTGATCATTTTTGAGCAACAGCAGCTGATGTTGTGAACATAACGTTGTCACATCGTCACCTTTTATACAAAAACAACAAATCTGTCAATAGACAGTTGTTTATTGATACATTCAGCATTCATGGAGCAACACTATCGTTCATAAGTAGCCGTGGTTCCTGCAGCCTGATAGATTCAAGTCCACTATAGGACTGTGGCTAATGGAACTATCTGGGCCATTAGCTTCTATAATTCAATTCATTCTCTCGTTCATTTCTTTCCTTTGCCTGTCTAAAAAATAAAGCATGTTTTTGAGGTTAATATTCCGTTTTCTTTGACAAAATGTACAGCCGCACTTGCTGTAAGAAATTAAATTCTTGGTGCACAAAGGATAACCACAGATGCCTTGAAAAGAATTACAAGGACAGAATTATAATGTTCTTTGATTCATATCTTTAAAATTCACCAGTACTTTCATGTAAGGTTTATTTAGACTCCTTTTTCCACAGCAGCCAGTCCTCTCTCTCCTGCACATACTACAGTCAAGTTTTAGCCAGTCACGACATGCCAAACCATAAATGTCTTACAAAGTTCTAAAAAGCCTCTTCAAAATAATAAAATGAATTAACAACAATATTACACGTTTTTTTCCAAAAGAATTACTGCCCTTGTGTCAACATCTGAAGTGAGAAAATGACATGCTACTGGAAAAGGCTCCTTTCCAGTGCTTACTTCTGGAACAGAACCCAAAAGTTATCTGGCCTCACTGTGGCTCACTAGAATAGAATAGTCACTTTATTGTCAACAAGAACATACACTAGTTGGTGCACATCATGACTGAAATGTCGATCCAAAAAGCTTGCCATCGGACTGTTAAACAAAACAAAAAAATATTCTAAATAAAAAACAATTCCAATGTATACATTTAAAAAACTACATAAATACATATATACGCATATTTATTGTACAGTGAAGATGTGAGAGCTGTATTGCATGTAACATTGAAATGTAGCAGCAGTTATATTTCACAGTGACTGCTGGTGCCCCTGCAGAGAAGGATTATTTTAATTCAAGAGTCTAATGGCTTGGGGGATGAAACTGTTACAGAACCTGGCTGTTCTGGCTCTGATGCTGCAGAACCTCCTCCCAGAGGGGAGCAGAGAGAACAGTCCATGGTGGGGGTGAGTGGAGTCTTTGATGATGTTGCGGGCTCTGCTGACACAGCACTTCTGGATAGATGGAAGAGTTGTATTGTTATGTGTACAGCCTGTTATGAGCTCAGAAAGGACTGGCAGAATGGCAACTTTTTTTTGAAGTGAATGTCATGGACAGTTATTATGGACATGTATGAGTAATTGCCCTGCACATCCGTGTAGGCTGTTTTTTTTGGAGGGGGAGGATTCTCTTCAGTGGGGCTTCAATCTTCATCCATCTGCCACTGTGTGCTGATGTCCACCCACATCTCCGTCTCCATCACGCTGGGATCAGCCATCACCTCAGACCGTCTCGTCGGACATTCATTATAAAGGGGCGGTTTGTTTTTGTTTTGCTGCTGGGGTTTGGGTTTGATTTGCCTGGATGGCCAGTTGTGGGTGAGCAAAGACATTTTATGCCCTTGAAACTGTTGGTGAACTCAATTGTGAATATTGTGAGCAATCAATGGATGCAGTGTTTTGGTTGTTTCATCATTCATGAGCTAAATTTTATGTGTAGGTTCAATGTATTTGTTATATTTGTTTTCCGAAAAATTGCCATTGTGTGTTTTTGGGGTGAATGTATTCCTAACAAAATTCCTTCCCGAACCTGAATTACACCTTAAAGTGTTAGAACCAAAAGGGAGGGTTACACATTGTTTGCATCTTGTGTTCTACCCATAGACTGTATAATAAAGATGGACGTAGCGGCTCCAAAGATGACGTAGACTCCAAAAATGAAGCCTACACGAAAATGTCAAAAACGTGCAATATCACACTGTCTGCCAGTGGCTGGCTCCATAGACCCCAATTCTACACAGGAAAAACAAAAATTTGATAAACTGCTTTTCTACAGCTCAGGATTTTTTTTTTCATTAGTTTTCTTGGAGAGATCAGGTGGCTGATCTTAAAATAAATCAATATTGAATTTTGTATAGAGCGTTAAAGTTTTGCAAAGCCAGGGGGTGTGGTTACTTGATTGACAGTCTGGTCTGTAATGATTGACAGGTCAGACAGTCTAGACCAGGGGTGTCCAAACTTTTTTCACCAAGGGCCACATATGGAAATATACACCAGCAGCCACTCACTGGAGGTGAGGTACGAACTACCTGACCTGGTAAAGAGCCGGGTTCTGCTCAAGGTTTCTTCCCGTTAAAAGGGTGTTTTCCTTGCCACTGTCGCCTTAGGGCTTGCTCTGGGGGTTCATATGGGTTCTGTAAAGTGTCTTGAGACAATCTGACCTCTAGTTGGCGCTATATAAATAAAATTTAATTGAATTTAATTGAATTTATTTAACCCCTTGACACCTATTGTCGCAAATTCTCATCATACCACTTTCATTCAGACTGCAGATAGCGTATCCATTCCCCCAATGCTGGTTTGTTCATATTCAATACGTACCTGGAACCTTTTACAAGCACTGGTTTCTGGTAGGACCGGTCGGAGTGGGAACCTAAATAAACAATCTCCACTTATTTTAGCATCAACTAGAAAGCAAAAACATATACAAAAAAAATATTTTTATTTAATTGTAAATAAATTCAGGTGTCAAGGGGTTAAGTAAACTAAATCAGCCTACAACACTGCTTCTCATGACCTGACAGAAAAAGGTGAAAAGGTCTCAAAGGTTCTTTTATTCCAACTGCTGGAACATTAAATATCAGGGTGAACGCATCAGGATATGAATGAACCACAATAGTGTTTTTTGTCCAATTTTTAATCTTATGGAAATGTTTGTTTCCTAGTTGAGGCCAAAGAACATTTTACTGCTGTAGCGTACTAAGAAGCAGAACATTCCAGAGCAACACACAAAGATTCAAAGACCCTCTCCCAAAGCTGTAAATTTGGTAAGACACCATTTCAGAAAACTGCTCACCCAAAATTTGCCTCCAAATGGAACATCTGCTGATCGGATATTTACTAATAAAGGACCACTAACAGCTCTCTGAGACAAAAGGACGCCTCCTACCTCCGCCAGAATCTGACAAAGGTCATAAAGTGTCAACTGTGAGAAGGGGATTGGCATTCTGACCTTCTGATCCCACTACCTAACACATAGAACTTTCTACACAGGAATGAATTGAACAGCGTAAATCAGAACATTAAGGAAATGCAGCATCACCAGATTCATGATCTGGACTCAGTCTCTGATACCAGGTTGATCAGGACCAGTATGGAAGAAGAGCACATGGAATCTCCCCCTTCTCCTTGTCACAGACTACAGCCATAAAAGACAGAGAGACTTTTTACTCAAAGCATATATACTCCCTATGTCTTATGTTTCTTATTATTGAATGTATATGCTTTTATGTTCAACCATGTTGTAAGTTTATCTTCATGTAGCCTAAAGTATACAATTTGTAAGTTTATTCCTATGTTTACACCTTTTATTATTATCTCTGAAACTATATGAGATAAACATATTGTGTCTGCTGTCATTTTAATCATTTATTTGGTGTTATTTCATATCTGTGATTATCATAAATGTTCAACAGTTGGATTACTACATTTAAGAAATGAACTATGAGTAAGTTTTGAAGGTATCTGGCCTCTGACCTCTAATGGACAGTGAAGCTCAGCCCCACCCCTTGGGAGGAACACATCCATGATTGGTTAGATGCTGATTTGCATTTGACTCCAAAACTTTCTATAAAGAGGAAAGTCACTGTAATGCAGGGAAATCTTTTAGAAAATTAGACTTGGGCTTGTCAGAAGTGGCTTATAAAACACAGGGCTCTTAGAAAACTGGGCTCATCGAAGAATGTAACTGGGCTTCAGAATTACTTGAGAACTGCAACAGTGCAAATATTTTCTCAAAAACTGTGAGCTTTGGCTAATAGTGTTTTTACTTTCGCACACTTTTGCAATGCAAACCTGCCACAGTACCTTCTTGTCTCTGTGTTCCTGAACCAACTCATCCAGCAGATCATCACACCTTCACAAATTGCAGCAGCTTCTCTCTCACTACCACAAAGGCTACGTCAGTATCACTTTCCTTCTTCTAAACTTGTGAATTCACAAATTTCATTTGGTTTTCCAATTTCAAAGTAATTCTAAATTCATCTTTCTACCAACTGCTTCCGGTGACGATAACAGTTCATTAATTTATCTGCATTTATTAATTCATTTATTCACTGTCTGTTGTTGTTTATTGTTTGTAGTATGAGTTCATAAATGTTTGTGTATAATTATCCTCGGTTCTGCCGTGTATTTCTTTGTTTTGGGAACTGGAGGTCAATGAAATCAGAACTTAAGACTTTCAGATAACAGACTGATCGATTTCTTTTTCATCAGAGTCTCTTTGAGACTTAGTCTAAATTGATGAGTTTCTCAGACAAGCTGAGAATGGTGCCCCTAAATAAACAAATGCAATTTTAATCATAAAGCGTAGTTTCTACCATGAGGTGTGTTGCAGCCTACACTTCTTTCTACATTGTTTGGATCCCCCGTATGAGGCTAATTTCTGCAACATTTTGCTACACTACCTTAGATGGACAATGCAATTTATTCTGTTTTATTCTAATGTATCATTAGCACTCTGATTACATGAGCTCCACCCAGTTATGTGACCATACACTGCTGTAGAGAAAATAACTGCTGTTCTGTTTTATATTAATAGCAGCAGTGTTAGCTGGAACTGAGGCTCAGATGCAGGAAATGAGTTTCCAGACAGTGGAGCAATTTAAGAACGTTTATTTACAGAACAGGAACACAATACAGAACAATAACTGCCAACCGGAAAACTACACGATAGTGGGAAATAGCAGGTTCCGCTCAAGGCGGCAGAAAGACACGACTCCTCCTAGCGGGGAGGCAGACTAGAATACAAGGACAGAATAAGGCAAAGTTAGCAGACCCACGTATGGTAACACCAAGACAGGAATACAATCAAAAGTAGCTGGATCCAACTCAAAATACTGTGATCAGAATATTCTAACAAATAGCAGACCCACATATGGCAACACCAAGGCAGGAATACTAGACAGACCAAGATAACCATGAATACACGCAACCATGAACACTAAATACAATGATCAGAGGTTGGCTAAACAGTAGCACAATGAATGCAGACAGTAATCCAGAAATGGAGCAATGAGTGACTAGAGTCTGGTACTGTTCAGGTTAGGAACTTAGCATGTTTGATCAGGTCTCGCCAGCTCCTGTCGAGTCCCATTGACTGCGAATGATGGGACCCGCCAGAATGTGCTGAGAATCTCTCCAGAGTCTCTACACTAAACTCATTCTCTTTTTCACTAGTATCCTCTTCTGGCCTATTCTATTCTATACTGTCAAGACATTCACAATTATGGTGTTCAGTACCGTTTGTTTAATTATTTATTTATTGAATCTCTTTTTTTGTTGTGTTTATTGTTTGTTTTTTTTTTCTGTTTTATTGATGGGCAGTTAGTAGTTGGGAATAACACACCACCTCACAATCTTTAATTGCAATTGCACCGCCTGTTATTTCCTATCCCTGTTCATCCTGTTCGTCCTGTTCGTCCTGTCCAGTCTTTGTTTCCCCCACACATCACTGAGGTGTAGCACTGCCCTCCCTGGCTCATAATAGGGAATTCTAATAAAGAATGTCTGCTTAGCTTCCAGGGAGGGCTGGTGATGGTCACACACATGCACTAAATATTAAAATATTTGGCTGCAAGACTAAAATATGCATCAATCTCATATAATGTTGACACCTCTTTTGTGGAGTTAAACAATGAGAATAAATGCAGACGAGAAAAAAAAAGGAACTTAGCTGATGGCGGCTGATGGTGTGGCTGGCGTTCCACAGTGGAATGGCAGCTGCCGCTGTTTGTGGCTGGCATTGGCGTGGCTGGCGGCTGGCGGCTGGCGTCGGAGAGACAGAAGGGAGTGAACCAGTCCAGACAGGAGTGAGAACGGAAGGAGACCAAGCTGATCCAGAATGGTGGCCAAGTCTGGATTCTCTGGAGGGGTTCTTGTTGGTGGAAACCGGGATTCTGGGAGGCACGAGCAGACAGGAGCCGGTCTAGAATGGAGCAAAAAGGATTACAGCAAGAAATAACTCACAGAGTGCAGTACTCCACCAAGGCTGCTCAGTTGACATCATTTCCGATGGATGAAATCTTTAATAAAAAATGACCTTGTGCTGACCATAGGCATGTGTTATGCATGTGCACGTTATGTATTCATACCGAATTGCGTATAAATTACTGTTGTAAAGGTCTGTTGATCAGTTCATCAATTTTGGTAAGCCTTTGTTTTGCTGTTGTTAAAATAACCATTCCCTCCAGGCGTATTTTTAATGCTATGGGCTTTTATTTTGTAACCATTCCAGCGGCACACGAAGTGTTCATCTAAGAAGCAGTTTCTTGACATGACAAAGATGCTGCCGAGAAGTCCGAAAATTCACGTGAAGATGAAAGAAAATGGTTCCACGCTGTTGCTGAAGAAAGGAGTGAAGGACAGAAGTGTGTAAGCTGTCGTAAGCAAGTGCTATATGTTACAATTTAACAGCTATTTCTTTATACTTTGCATCTTTATAAAACTGGTAACCAACATTGTTTGGTTGGATTCCTGCAGCCATCTTCTCTTATTTAGATGACCAAATTTTTCAGTGGTTTGGCATGATACCAGAACCATGAAAACTTGATAGTCAGTACCTCGATGACAGTAATTCCTGTCATTTGGAGTAAAAAAGCTGTTATGTACATACTGGTTTACTGCAGGACACTGTCATCATACTATCTGGTCGTCGTGGAGTGGGTCGATGTTGGTAACCTGTGACTTTGATTTTTAAAGGGAAGCACTTGGCATCCAATCACAGGCTAAATGGAATGTGTTCACTGTGTGGCCTTTAATTAAGCCCTTCCAGAGGGGAGGATTTACTGTTCTGGATGGAGAAGAGGATGAGTACACAGTATTTTCTCACTTACTCAGGCCAGCGAGCCATAAATTATTTATGTTACCGCAAACTGTGCGTACAGTTGAGGAATCCTGCATACGACAGCTGTATCGTAGCGCAGTGTATCTGCAACGGCTTGGCACTGAATGGCTGAATATGAAAAGAGCTCCCCTCAAAGGGTAATGCATTAACTTTTGATGTAATACCAAAATGTCTTGTGCCCCATTTCTGACTCTGATACTCGTGTTTTGTGCTTCGATAAAGGCCTTTTGTAAGGGCTACTCCAGCTCAGCTGTTAGTTTGCACAATAGGAGATTGTTTATCTCATGTCCTCAGCAATCGAAGTTTCAGTGAGCATTTGGAAATGCTTGAAATACTAAAAAATGATCTATTTAACAAAAACGTAAATTCTTTGGTGGTCTAATGAGGAGGGTTGAAGCTTTGTCATTTAAATCAACGAATACATGCAAACAGGTTCTGACAGTCAAAGAGAGCAAATAAGAACAAATAAGGCTGCTGCATCCATCTTTCTGATCAGGAACCATGTTTGGCAGATGGGTGAATGAGGTTTTACTCATGCCAAGAAATTATTCAGGTGCAGAGGTAGAAACTGTACATGACCTACTTTTTATGCTACTTCTCCGCTGCCGTTCTTCCAACTGTAAGAGGCACTGCTTGGAAAATCAGACTCTACAGAAGCTGGATTAAGTTCTAGGTCAACAATAACGACAGTCTCTGACACTTACGCAATGAGATCTCACTTTGACTATGTATACAGACTGGGAAGGGGACTCGACAATGATTACCGTTGTAAACCCAAGAGTATACAAATGGTATTTACAGTGTAACAGGCATGAGTTAATCCTAATCCTGAGCCGTAATTGATTTTCCAGTGATGAGATGTTCACCAGGAGATGTTGGACTAGGATGAGGTTTAGTCCTTGTCTGTGAAACCGGTCAACAAGCAGGAAGCTGAGTGGACCAGATACTGTCCTGGACGCAAAGGTGTTGTTGCAGGAAAAAGTATAAGGTTCCACTTCTTTCATACATTTCAAGAGGAAACTGTTTATCAAATCTGCATTGCCAGCAAAGCAGGCAACTGTCTCTGGGACCCAGACTGCTGGGGCCCTAGAGAGGACCCAGAGGACCCAGGTTGGCTGTGTGGTAATAACCTTCTGGTAATTTGATGCAAATTTCAAGGGGAATGTGCACTACGAAAACACAGTTAAACAGCTTAAATGGTGATGTCCTTAAAGTTGCTCCTCTTAAAGCTCTAAATACGTGCCCTTCTATCAAAGTCTCATTTTAAAGATGTTCTACACCAATGTTCTGTGGCTCTGAATGAGTCTGAAAAAATATTGATATGAGAATTTGGAGTGTTTTATACTGCAGATGTTTGTAGAAGCTTGTAGAATACATTATTTTTGGAACAGGAGTTGTACTAAGGTTGAAAAGTCAGAATATGTCTTCCTCTCCCCTTGCAAGTTCTGTCATTTTATAGCAACACTAAATCAAATCTCTTGCCCTTTAATACGTTTAACCCCATCAAGCCTTTGGCTAGCCATACATGCCTTACCTTGTTTTATTCGTTTTAAGAAAAGTCTACACTATCCAGATCTTACATAAGCTAATATGATACTTGCATATTACCCTTTATATTGAGAAAAAAACATGGATCCCACCATAAAATACTGGCAGTGGAGGTGTCCTGTCAATGGGGAGATTGTCTTGAATCTGGCAGAACCATGGTGGTGGGATACTGTACGACTTAGCAATTTAAAATTAATTTTTCACTTAAGAATGCACAAACAGTTGCCTACCAGTGCATAGGTGACCTGCACATGTCTTCTGACCACAACAATTGAATCATTGCATTGAAATACATTTCTGTGTTTATTTCTCAAACAAATGTCTGCCCTTCGTTTGCTGTAATCACATTAACCAACAGCTTGTGTCATTGGAAAGGATACGTTCTGCTTTTATTTCAGTGTATTTTGATATACATTAAGTTATGAATCAATAGGGATGTGTTGACTTATTCAAATGAGAAGCAGTAAATATATATAACTTTGCAAGATTTGGATCCATCTTCATGATGTGATTATTTCAGCATACAAATATGTGATAAGAATCACTGCACTGCTGGACTGTATGGGTCTTTCTTACGATATGTGTTCCATATCAATGCAGTGACAAGCTCTGGCGTAATTCAAACAGGAGTAATGGGTGTGGAGATGGACACAGAGCTGTATGCAGATTGTAACTGTGATTAAATTTGAATATAGATTCAAAATTATTTTTCACCTGATAGTAAAGACAAGCAACTAGCATTGATGAAGCCATGCAGTTACATTAAAATGCACTCCACCTCACTGCAATAAATATTTGGTGAGCAATTTAACTGAGAGGATGGCATGGAAAGGCTGGAAACATTACTACAGCCTTGACCCAACTGTGATGGAGACACACCTTTAAAATCACACTTACAGTCGAGAGGAGTTCCATCTAGGGCTTAGGTAATAAACCTGCAAAAGGAAAAATGTTCTCTGTACTGCTTTTCTTTATCTTATACTGGATGTATTTGTTGAATTGAACTTTTAGTTGGACAAAACTGAATGAAAATTATTTCAAGATGTCAGTGCTTCACATGAAAACATCACCCTGATCAGGAGTTTTGTATCTTTAAAATGTCATTCAACAGCCATCCAAGACAGTCACTCAGATGTTAATAAAGTTAGTTATATTAAGAGTGTTGAAAATATGTACTGAGCAGATGAAGTCAATCTGTTTAGTGGTGTCCAGATGGCATCACAAACTGGATGTGTTGCATCTTTTCATACCTGTGGCATACATCAATAATATAGGAAAGTGGGTTACACGAAAATGTTAACAGCATGGAGATGATGCTTGTGTGTGAACTTGGGCAGACAAAATTAGTTGCATGTGTTTAGACACATGCTAACACTATTACCGTGTGATGTTGTTACAAAGCTTCAAAGTCCATGTAGATGGAAGGTGAATTTAGATGGATGGATAGACAATTTATTGTACTTGGACACAGAAAACCAATAGTGTTGGGTCCTTTGAATTAAGACAATGAAGGTTCCCCTACAAGTAGTCGCTATCACCCAAACTATGTTCTCTGACCCTTAAAGTATATCTTATGCCTAAAACGATTCAAAACCTTAACCATAGCAGCATCAGAAACTATCATATTCATTATTTTTGTGATTTTAAGTGAATTTCAGCAACAAGTTCTCTAATTGCCACAGCCATATAGGTAGTTTGTCCAGGAGATAAGCCACAGATAAACTGTTAAAAATCACTGCTGAAAAATAAACTACATAAAAATAATTTACTGTAGAGACAACACTACGATAAACGTTTAGTTAGGGCTAGGCACAAATAACTGTCATTAAGTTTAGGAAGAGGTCATAGTTTGAGTCAAAGTAAGTACTTTGTTGACATGGTTACAACAATAAACACATGGTTATGATTATGCAATGTCATGGTTAAAAGGTACAAAGCACACTGTAACTTGGAGATTGAATACTGATGAGAACAGTGCTTTCCTGTGTTAAAGTCCAGCATTGTGTTGACCCATCCATCCACCCTAACCTCCTCCCCATGCTGACCATATATACAGCCATGTAAAAAAACTATTAGACCACCCTTGTTTTCTTTAATTTCTTATTCATTCGATGCCTGATACCAATAAAGGTATATTACCTGAAGAATACAATGAACATGACAAAAAATGCAGTTGATTACACAATACTTTATGTCCTATTTTACATGCTTAAGCTAAATTGTATTCCCAGGGTATATAAGAGGCAATGTCATGTCATAAGCAGCACTGCCCATGTAAAGGCTGAGAGAGTTTTCCTACTCACGTTCAAGCCATAGCAAAACTCAGAAGTTGTCAGCTGTCATATAATGCCTAAAACAAAAGAATTATGTGAAGCCACAAAGGCAGCCAGCTTGGCACTGCTGAAAATTGACATGAGTGAGAGACAGATAGTGAAAAAACTGAAGATCTCCAAGACAGCCATTCATTACACCAAGAAAAAACAAGCCGAATATGGTACTACCAAATTGCTAGCTGGTCACAGCAGGAAACGTCTTTCTTCCCCATGAGATGACCATGCACTCATCCGTTCCTGTGTCAGGAATCGTCATAAGACCTCCAGGAACCTTAGAAATGAGTGGGCACCGTGGAGAAATGTGACTTGTTCAGCAAGGACAGTTCAAAACTGACTTCTTGAAGCTGGTCTGAAGTCACACAGGGCATGGAAGAAGCCCTTCATCAACAAAAGGCAGAGGAAAGACCGGTTGCTCTTTGCTGGAGATCACAAGGATTGGACTGTTGATGATTGGGCTAAGGTTCTCTTCAGTGATGAATCCAATTTTCAGATGATGTCCACTTCAGCCAACTTACTGGTTAGGAGGAAATCTGGAGAAGCCTACAGACCAGACTGTCTTGTCCCTACAGTAAAACATGGGGGTGGATCAGTGACGATCTGGGGTTGTTTCTGTATGAGTGGAACAAGGCAAATGCAACTGTGTGAAGGGAAAATGAACCAGGTCATGTACAGGGCTACTCTTGAAAACAGTCTTCTTCCATCAGCTGGAAAACTCTTTCCTGACTCGAATGACTGGATTTTCCAACAAGATAAAGCCTCTTGCCACATGGCAAGGTCAGTTAAAGCCTGGATGGAGAACCAGAACATTGGAACCATGCCTTGGCCTGCTCAAACACCAGATCTAAATCAATTGAAAAATTGTGGAAAATCATCAAACGCAAAATGGAGATGGACAATGGACTCCTATGTGTATCATATGACAAAAACAGATAGAAAAGAAAACATGGAATGCCTAAAAGCACTGTTTTTGGCAGTATATTGCCATAGCTATTGATGTAAGCTGTTATGCCTTCCACTGCTGATGCCAGATAGCGGCAGGCTGTCTCTCCCTCCCTTCCTCTCTCCCTGCAGGTGGGCGTGTATGTGGTGTGTGGTGGCATGAGACAGGTGCTGTCTATTGGTAATCCAGGACTGATTACTGCCAGATGGGGATGATCTGCAGCAACTACTCATCATAAACATAAAAGTCAGATGCAGTCACCACTTGTCTCTAGACCAGTCAACTTAGTGTTGATTATTGTTTGCATCCGGCTCTTGGAAAGACTCATGCTCTAACCATGTTTTTTGTGTCACAGTTCTGGATCCTCGCCTGGGCTGCAAAAACCTGTCCCTGGAAATCCACCGTCTGCCCCGTTCATTGTCTGGATCACCCGAGAGATCCACACCACGCTTCCTCCAGCCACAGCAGCTGTCTCATCCCCACCATCATGCCAGCTGCACTCCACCTCAGCCCGCCTCGCCTTCCCTCATTTCCACCAGAACTCTCTGCCAGTTAAGTTCCCCACTCAGTCGCCTAGTGTGGAGTTTAGTAGTGTGAGTTTTCCAAGTGGTTCTGTTTCGCTGATTTAATAGTGTTGTTGTAAGCATTAACTTCTGCTGCCACATTCAGCACACATTTAGTTTTGGTTTCATATCAGAGTAGAATGTTTTCTGTAGTAGATAGTTTTCGCTGTCTGGCGTTCAGATTCCTGTTGTCCCTTGTTAGCTCTCCTGCCCTGGTCGTACTAGGTTTGGGTTAGCCCCGTTTTGTTAATTGTGTGATCCAGTTGGTTTATAGTATTCTGCAACCACTCTTAGCAGTACTCTTGTTCGTGTCGGTTCTGCTTCATTGTAATTAGTATTCTGAATTTATTCTTGTGTTTGGCTGTGAATTATAATAAAACTCATTAACTGTACTCTGGCTGTCATGTTCGTATTGTCCTGTGCATGAGTCTCTGTACCAGCATAAGATAAGAACCTGATTTTATGGAATGTGATTTTGGTTATTATCAAGAAAACCGTAGAAAATGGCTAGATATAAGCTTTTAAATTAAACTCTTCAGAGCTATTTTTGTTATCATTATATTTGTCCAACCAAATGTTAGTTGTACCAGGCATTAAAATGAACAAGAAATTGAAGAAAATGAGGGTGGTCTAATAATTTTTCCATGACTATATCCCATGTGTATCCATGTGGGTGTGTGTGTGTGTGTGTGTCTATATATATATATATATATATATATATATATATATATATATATATATATATATATATATACATACATACATATATACACACACACACACATATATATGTATATATATATATATATATATATATATATACACACAATTAAATATTCATTATTAATCTATATTAATCGCGTTTCATTTTGCATGAGCAAACACACTCAAGGAAGAAGAGATATATATGCACTTAACACAAGTCCTGTTCTGCAATGAACGTGCACACACATATTTTTAAATCACAAACCCGGTCAGTCATTGATGTCGGTACCTCAGCAGTGGCTGTTGCTCCCGGCAAACGAGTTGTGAGTTTCAGAGCTGACAGCAGCTCTCTGGCTGGGGTCTGACTCATGACATGACAGCACTTTTTTGCTGCTAGTTGCGTATGAGTTTTTCTGAGCACATGGTGCAGAAGCAAGCACGTCTTTATTATACAGTATAGTTCTGCCACTACTGGTCACATCAACTGACCATTTGTGCATTTGCGACGGTAAGTCTACTTGGACAAACTGCCCGAAATGTGTTGCCAGAGATGCTTTAGTGATTCAGTCATATTCTCTCTCTCTCTCTCTCTCTCTCTCTCTCTCTCTCTCTCTATATATATATATATATATATATATATATATATATATATATATATATATATATATATATGACTTTGTGAAATATATATGACTTTACAACAATGCCACCTGACATCCTCATTTGCTTCTGTCATGATTACAACAGCCACTGGTGGAAACTGTCGCTTGAAAATTGTCCTAGTTTTGTTGACCCATCCATCCACCATGACCTCCTCCGTATGCTGAGTGGACACCATTGCTTGAAAGTTTTACAAAAAAAAATATTTTCGGGCCTTTGTGGAAACACTTGATGCTGTCTCATGTGACCACTAGAGGTTACTCAACAATAAAACGTAACTTGCACGAACAATGGGAGGACAGTCTTGTTTTGGAAGGCACTATTAAACATCGCAAAATGTTAAAAATTACATATTTTGCTATTTATTTTGGAGGACTTGTTGGTCTTGGTGGACAATTAAAAAACAAGATTTCATCTATCTAAGTCACCTGCTGCTTTCACAAGATGAGTCAGACTGAAATGCAACAGTTTTGTAACATTAGTTCTTGATAGTCAAAGCTTTGACACTGTCATAATGCTCAGGGAGGGATGACTCAAGGTCATTTATGAGAAACTGCAGTGTGCCTGCCTTCACTGTCATCACTCAGAAATGGCTGTAAAATGGATATCAGTAAATAATTTCTCCCCATACTGTGTGACATTTTCACACGAGCAGTAAAAAAGCGTGGACGTGGACTTGCTGGATGGAGGGAGGCACATGGGATGGAAAATTCCTCAAACATCTACACTTGATCAGAGGAGAGGAGGTTTGCAGGTGGAAAATCAGGCCAGATAAGCTGGAAAAAAAACTGGGAGGTCTGTGTTGCCTGATTCCAGCCACTCCACTGCCTGTTTGAAGCACTCAGCGTGAAACACAAAACACACAAGTTGGGTTTTCCCCATTCATGAAGCCAACACTGACTCATTCCTGCAAGTGCTGCTGCTGGTCACTCTCAGCCACCTGCAGGAACTGTTTTTCTTTTAATTTTTTTTTTTTTTAACAACTC
This sequence comes from Amphiprion ocellaris, assembly GCF_022539595.1. Classification (NCBI taxonomy): domain Eukaryota; kingdom Metazoa; phylum Chordata; class Actinopteri; family Pomacentridae; genus Amphiprion; species Amphiprion ocellaris. The sequence continues at coordinate 21,885,568 of NC_072777.1, read as the reverse complement.
TCATGTTGCCTGTTGCCTCCCCCTGCTTCCTAAAATAACCAGGCATCACCCCGACCTCCTCCTCCTCCTTCCCCCTCCTCTCTCCTCCTCAAACCCTCCCGCCACATGGTTTACAGTTAAGTACATAAATCAGGCGCCACCGCTGGTGTTGGAGCTGTAGAGGCAGACACGAGGCGCACATGCTCACCGCACCGCCGCGGCTCGTCGCTGCCACTGCAGCCGGTGCAGCGAAGGAGTCTCTCGGCTTTTCTCTCCGCCGTCGACACGGAGGCGGAATGGCTTGAGATCAGACAACCGGCTGACTCGTCTCGGATCGCCCCTGATTGCACGATGATCTTCTGACTGTCTGCCCTGTCTCTCTCTGTGCGCGCGTGTGTGTGCGCGCGTGTGTGCGTGTGTGTGGATGTGTGTGTGTGGATGTGTGTGCCCGCCTGTCTTGCCGCGAATTGCTGCAGTGCTGTTTTTTCCAGGTGTTGTGTGCGAGTGCGTGTGTGCGTGCGTGCGTGTGTGTGTGTGTGTGTGAATGAGTGTGTGCGTGCGTGTGGCGCTGCTCGTTGTAGCCTGGTGTAATTGGAATTGTACTAAAAGAAGCCGGGGATCGGAGTCTGATGTCACATGTGCTTCATCGGAGGACACGGGGCATCTGCAAGCTGGATTTTGTGGAGGATGCTGCGGCAAGTGATACACAGAGGGCTCAAGGCTTCGTTCTACTGGCTGGGCTTATTCGTTAGCAGACACCCCGTTTTCTTCCTCACCGTCCCCGCCGTCCTCACCATCATTTTCGGATCTACCGTGCTGAGCCGATTCAAGCCGGAGACGAACCTGGAGGTGCTGGTCGCCCCGACGCACAGCCTCGCCAAGATCGAGCGGAGTCTCGCCAACAGCCTGTTTCCCATCGACCAGTCGAAGCACAAGCTGTACTCGGATTTGCACACCCCGGGCAGATATGGCAGGCTGATCCTACTGGCCAAGTCCGGGGGGAACATCCTGGAACTGGCCGACCAGGTCCTGCAGGTCCACAAGCAGGTGCTGGACCTGCGCGTCAATTATAAGGGATTCAATTACACGTTCGCGCACCTCTGCGTCTTGAGCCACAGGGACAAACGCTGCCTCTTGGATGATATCATCACCATCTTCGAAGACATCAGGCAGGCTGTGCTCTCCAACAGCACTTTCCATAAGGTGCCCGTGAGCTATCCAAACACAACGTTAAAGGTGAGCGTTTCTATGCATGTCATCCAGGCCCATCTCTTCTCCCCCTCCTCTCCAGCCAGAGCCGTGGTGACAGTGCAGCAGCGTGTGCATAGCTGTAGCAGGATGGCCCTCCGAGCTTGCCATAATTTCTGAATGAACGCAGTAAGGGCTTGTATTCGCTCAGGCTGTGCTGTGAGGCTGCAGATTGCTACATATATCAACCGGCGAGGGAACCCTCTCCATAACACAGACAGCCGGCTTCTCACTGTTTCAGCCTCCCTTGTTGGTGCAGGTGAATTGATTGGCTGCATATAGCCGCTGACTGCTCTGTTCTGCTCCAGCACACACATCCACATCCACAGCACACACACACACACACACACACACACTCTATGGGATACCCTGTGTCATTTTTTAATGCAGTGTCTCCCCTCGTTGTCTTCTCCAGCCTGCACATGCAGCATGACATGGCTACAGTAGCTAATAGACTCCCAGGTATTCCTGCATCTTCCTGGGTATCGCTCAGTGGGATCTGACTGCACACATGCAGCTGTATCAATCACACACAGCCTCCCAGCTGCACAACATATCAAGATGCTGCATGTAGCAACACACACAAACACACAAGTGCAGACTCCAGGCCAACACACACACACAGACACACACACACGAGGTGCAGATGCAGCATCTGATGAGGTGTTCATGTAATCTGAAAATCTGTTGCGTTCATTTGCAATATCCGCCATGATAATATTTTTTAAAAAATACAGATTTAATCAAATTTCATCAGTGTTACATTGCAAGGCAAGTGCAGTGCCAAGGTTATGGCTTCTAGTTGTGCGATGTGTGAAGCATTTTATCACTTTCATGGTTGTGACATGATATAAGCATAGTCACTTGTTCTACACAAGTCAAATAGGTTTTTGAATTACATGCTGCTGTAATCTTGCATGCACTGTGGGCTCAGAATGACACAAGCACAAATTCAGAGTAATACACGCCTGGTGTCCAGCATGGCAGATTGTAACTTGCACTGAGAGCTTCCTCAGCAGTGTGAGCTATCTGTGCAGTGTCAGTGTCTGAGCCCAGTGGTGAGGCCGTCCATCGTCCTGTTGCAGACTGTACGGTTTCTGATGTTCATAGAAGGATACGTAGTGGATTCCTCTTTTGGATCCCAACAGTAGACATACATGGTTTTTGAATTTAGTAGTTTTCAGATAAAGCATCATATAACATACAAAAACCCTGTACCTTTAAGTTAAGCAATTTAGATTTTTTTCCCCGGGAAACTTGTGCCCTAAATGCTTCTTAATAGTTGGAGAAAATTCAGGAAGGTCAGTGGTCAAGATCAATGGTCAGTGTCATTACTTTATAAGTAAGACTTTGAAATTTACTAGTAATTAATTCTATGCTAAATGGTAACTGATCAGTGCTTTCCCATGTTCTGTCCAGTCCAGTTTTTCGTTGACCCATCCATCCACCCTGACCTCCTCCTTCACCTGACTTTGTGTGTCTGTAACAATTACTTTTTCTTTACTCCTGTTGCATTTACGACTGGAACACACTAGCTAGCTACTAGCCAGAATTTTTTTGAAACAGTTTAATAAAAAATTGATGTATTCATGCTTGGAAAGTCAAGTTTAAATGTAGTTTAAATAGGTAAACTCATTGCTTTATTGAGTCATTATACACAGGAAGCTGCACAATTAATCAGTTTTGGGAAAAGAGCCTAGTTTGTGTTAAAATTTGTACTTTGTAAAAGCTTACATATCTTATTCATTATGTTTACAATAATAAACATACGGCAAAGTTAATGAAACAGTAATGTTTAAAAACATATTAAAGGCAAGTTAACAGCAGTGTCCAATGTTAAAGTGTAATTTCAATTATTTTTGACTCATCCATCCACCCTGACCTCCCTGTGCAGAATTTGTGGCTCTGTAACAAAACTATTTCACGCTCTTGTTTGCTTTTTCATGACAACCTATGGCCACTAGAGGACACTGTCACTTGAAAGTTTAAGACATCTGTTTAAACAACTGATGCTGGATCAGCAAATGCCACGTCACAAATCTAAGAACAGCGCAGTTTTTGATTTTAAGTTGAAATTTTGCATTTTGTCATTGGCAGCAGTGACATTTCCGTATCTGTTGCTTTCCTATATTCAGTCACTGGTTATGTGTAAATTATCATTGTAATGTTAAAAGAAAATAGACATTATTAGTTTCAGTACACCTACAGTGAGTCAATTCACTGTCATTTGCCATTTATTCTTTATTATATGCAATCATGGAGTAATATCTATCTCTTTAGTACCGATGTCTTCCTTTCATTGCCATGTTGCAGTTTTATCAGAAAACAATCTGTTCACCTAAATACAAACAGATATGTTTCCATTTGCCCTTACGTTAGACATATAGTCACTTCTAGATGCTTGTGCTGTTGTTTTAGTAGTTATGGTGAATATGGTAAGTTTGTGAGATTTTATAGGGGCTATTTCTTCAATAAAAATTGGTGCAGGTCAGTCTCTGCCTTATTTTATTCTTTTCTATATCCCTTCTCTTTTATTGTCATCTGGCCTCCTTATTAATGAAGTGCCAGTGCAGTTACAAAAAGCCATTTTCTTGCATAGCTTTAGTGGTATTGGGCTCCTTCTCGAAACTTTTGCAAGTGCAATTTGAAAAGAAATGGGATTTTGATCATAGTGCAGTCTTTGAGGATGATAAGACATAGTTCCAATGAAAATTGTATACACTGAGGCCTGTGATTTAGCCAGCGTAATAGGATACCACACACCATATTGGAAAGACAAATTGCTGCTGAGGTGTTTGAATGGGTTTTTTTCAACATTTCAGACTAAATTCAGTTCAGCTTCACTGTATTGAGTAGATAGTAGAAATTGCAAGGTTTTCGCCTTCTGCTATTGGACTTTTTGTAACCAAAATATTCTCATGTAGTGAGTTTTCTTGATGCAACTGCTATTCAGAATCCATCTGCAGCTATGATAAGTGTTATTTTTGAAACCAAAAATATTCACCAATTTCAGTTTTTATAAACTTTTGTGAGACTTTTTGGTGTCACATATGGTAATAAACCTAGATATCTTTGGGTTTGGACATTATTTTGAATTACACAAGCTTTAAAAATACAACACCTCAGGCTGTTCACTATTCTCTGACATTTGAATAACCAAGACAATCAGAAAAATAACCAGCAGATTAATAGTAAGGTGAAAGTAATAGCTAGCGTCAGCCCTAAATGCAGCCAGTTCTCCTTATTTTCTCATATATGAAATTCACTGTTGCCATCAGCGTTCATATCATTCTAGCCTTGTTCTTAAGTATGCACATGCTGCCTTCTGTCTCGATGTAAAAAGAACACAAAAGCCTTCTCTCGAACAAGATTTCCTTGACATTGTATAATATGCATGCATGCTCTCAGGCGCGCTCACGTCAGGAACTTCTCTCCAACATGAAGCACAGTGTTTCAGTCATTAAGGTTGGTGTGACCTCCTTCCTCCAGCAGCTCTCCTCATGCTGTATCAGTCGCTCTGCACTCTCCATGTTCCTGAATCCTCCTTCTCTCTGTCTGCCTGTCTGACGAGCTGTCTGGGTTAATTCATTTGCCTGACTTCTTATGCCTCATCCTTCTCTTTGATGTCACCGCTGGGGTTTATTTCTCTGCTTGTTATACAGACATAGTCTTTGTATAAGAAAAAAAAAGTCCCACTTTTTGCTGAGCTGAACTTTAGCTCTGTTCCCAGGAGAAAATGCTTAAAATATATACTCTTTGTTTTGCTCTGTCTGCTGTATTTGAAGTTGTGTAATCTTTTTAAGCTGTCACATAAATAAAAACACATTAAAGGGTATGACATAATATTGTAAATGGGGCCATTGAAGCTTTAAAACCTTATTAAGGTGAAATGTATATCAGCCACAACATTAAAACCACTGATGTGTGAAGTGAATAACATTGATTATCTCTTTAAAATGGCACTTGTCACAGGATGGGATGTATTAGGCAGCAAGTGAACAGTCAGTTCTTGAGGTTGTGTTGGAAGCAGGAAAATGGGCAGGGAAAAGATCTGAGTGATGTTAACAAGCCTAGTCAGAGTATCTCCAAATCTGCAGATCTTGAAGGGTGCCAGTGCTTAGTACCGTCCAAAAGCGGTCCAAAGTACGACAACTGGTTACTCAAAGATTCACTGATGCATGAGTAAAGACTGGCTCATGTGGTCTGATCCGGCAGACAAGCTGCTGTAGCACAGATTGCAGAAAAGTTTAATGCTGGCTTTGATAGAAAGGTGTCAGAACACACCTGAGACCTGTTGCCAACCAAGAGTGAAGAACTGGACCATGGGGCAATGGAAGAAGGTAGCCCGGTCTGATGAAGTACACTTTGTTTCACATTATGTGGACGGTTGGGTGCATGTGTGTTGTATACTTAAAGAAGAGATGGCAGCAGGATGCATTATGGGAAAAAGTCAAGTCGACAGAGGCAGCGTGATGCTCTGAGCTAATTTGGTGGGGAAACCTTCGGACCTGCATTCATGTGGATGTTACTTTGACATGTACCACCCAACTCAACACTGTTGCAGACCAAACACACCCCTTCATGGCAGCGGTATTCCCTAATGACCTCTCCCAGTAGGATAAGGCTCCCTGCCACACAGCAAACGTTGTACAGGAATGGTTTGAGGAATTGGTTTTAATATTGTGGTTGATGGGTGTATACATTAAATACATTAATATGGATTGAAGCAATATCAGGAAGCACAAAGCAATGTGAGAAATACACACTTTCCAGCACTACAACTACCAACTGTCACAACTACTGTCCAATGGTTAATTAGAGCTTGTCGATTGCTGGTTGAAGTGCCAAAGTTGTCACAGCAACAGACTGGACATATGGCAGCGCTGGTATGGGACTGTCTGCTGATAGCCAATATGCCAGAAATATTGGAGCTCTCCTTGCTGATGCTCAGTCCACAGTTTATCTCAGGTCACACAAATGTGAACTTCTATTTTGCAGCTGCTCAAATCTTAGATTGTATATATATATATATATATATATATATATATATATATATATATATATATATACACATAATAGATTAATGTGCGATTGATTGATATGGAAGTTCAGAGAGGCTGTGGTTTACACACCTGCTACCCCAAAATCACAACTTAAGTATCTTATCATCTCAAGGTAACAAGGTTAAAGCTTGTAGACAGTCCTCATCTTAAATCTAATATTGACTGCATCAACAAGTCAATCAACATACAGCTGAAACTAATTCATTTGATTTCGTTAAGGCTTCAGTTATTTATTAATTTATTTTAATCCATTGTTTGGTATGTAAAACATTCAAACAGTGTAAAACATGTCCATGACAGTGTCCTAAACTTCAGGGTGACATAAACATATTTGTCCAAATCCCATTTACATGAATGTAAGATGAGGAAAACCAGTGAGTTCACACATTTGAAAAACAAAAATCTGTCAAATATTTGACTCGCAGGCCTAAAAATATCCTCAGTAACTGATCAATCATAACAACTAATTTTCCCTCTACAAATAAATAATACATCGATTGAACTGTTTCATCTCTACATCAATAGTCCAAACAGCTGACAGATGCTAAAATTTCCTTGACAAGCAACCTGTTGTGTGGCATGCAGCACTACCGATACTGTGTTTACTAATACCAATAACAAAAACATTGAGAATTTAGAGTTTAAAAAACAAATTAGCTATATATTAGCCACTTACATGCACAAACATACTTTTTGCAATTGAGATATAACCTTTCAGTGCTCTCTGGTGGGTAAACTATGCAAGGATGTTTCTCCATTACTGCAGATATGTAATTTTTGTATCATAACTTCTTGTTGTATCAGCCTCTGTATAAGCCCATATGTCTAATAAGTTAACACATATAGTAACACAGGAAACCACAGTTAGCATCCTGTCTAGTGTTAGCATGCAGGTTTCTCATTACTGTGATGATAGGGTTTTTGAACCTGAAAATCTTAACCACAGAGGTTTCATAGAAAAAAAATCACACTTTTGACAAATTTTTGTGATGGTCGTTCGACACACTATGATGCCTAACCTCTGCTGTAGGGCTGCTAGATCAGAAAACACAGTTTCCTTGTTTAGGTTGAAAGTCCTATCGAAATACACGGTGCATTACAGCCATTATCCTGCAAAAGTTGTATGCACAAGATATCCCATCTAATCATTGCAAGGTAACCCGTGTAACTAAATGGCTGTTGCCTGTCTATTTAAATGAGAATGTGCATCAATAAGTGGCTTGCCCAGGGGTCTGCTTTGGTACATGACAATAGGAAATTGCCAGTAGAATCCTCAGACGTCTCTTGCATTAATTAAAACCTTTAATTGAGCATTTTGAATGTAAAATACAGACAAAACGTTGCAGCCAGTGTTATATAAATCAGTGTATTTACTGCAAATGCATACTAATTGCAAATTGATGCTTTTCTCTCAATACAGTAGAAATTAGATTATTTAGATTATGATTATGGTAAAGTTCGACCCCAGTAGTGACAGACTGATGGTTGTACAGACTGGTGGATGTAATCAGGCCATGTGTTTGATGTTTTGCCGTGGCAGTCTTGAAGTAGCTACATTTTTGAGTGCAGAATGCAAAGTGCAGAAGTTATTCAGTGTCACCTTAACATGGTATATGATCCAAGTATGAGTGAAACAACTTCAGTAATGCTAGATCCTACATTTCTGTTGAAGAAATTTCACCCTTCGTCCTTCGAAGTTTGCCGTAGTGGGGTGTTTATTGGTGTTCCGATCTACGGTGGGCTTGCCAACACAGGGCATGAGTCTGTGAAGGTAGGCCGACCCAGAGCATTTGGAGAGCACCCATTTTATAGGGACGGTCAGAGAGTGGATCAGAGGGTAGGGAGGGCTGACAACAAAAGGTAAGGGGTCTGGCAGACAGTAACAGATCACAAAGATAAAAGCATTGTGGATGACTGTGGGAAATGGAATGAAGGGGGTGACACTAGTAGCAAAAGGTGTGCTATTTTCTTCATCACTTCCAATAATTCAGCAGTTTGTAACATACTTTTATCCTCCAAAGCCAAGGAAGACATATCTTGATACGAACAATTGGTGGTATCGTCCTTTAACTGAGGAATGTTCATACTTGCAAACTTATTTTGTTCTTAAGATGCTTCAAAAAGGACACTGCAATAGCACAGTAAGTATATTGAACTAAAGCCTTTGTGAGAAGGATTGTTGAAAGCTTGTTTCTCCACCTCTCACATCCACCTGTCACCTCTGTCTCTCATCAGAAAGCTTGAGAGGTGTCACTTACCCCCTTTTCACGCATCACTCAACACAGATATCACACATGGTTGTGTGGCGCCTTCACTCTGTCATACGATGGCCACAATCAAGATTAGAAAACAAAGCTGCACTGAGCAGTTTTCTGCAGATACAGAAATTGTTGCCCTGATTATGTCTCATCATTCACTGTGCTGGAGCAGGAAAGGCACATGTATGTCTCCGCTCTGCAGTTGATGCACCGACTGGCTCGGTGTGGTATGCAAACGTTTTAAGAGTGTTGTGACTGTTGAGATTCATTTGAAATGCTTTAGTGAAGTTGAGGAAGTCACTGTGGTAGATTAATTTGAGCTTTGTGCAATTACACAAGTGAAAATGGAGCTAAAGCTTTCCAAGTTCCCTTAGCAATTACTGAGTGATTACATTACATAACACACTTGTACACTGTCATGAAATGACAAATTTGAAACACCGAGGAGGATTATTTTAGAGAGTAATGATCTGGATTAAAAAATAACATACAGAATGCGCCTTATAAATTAATGTATCTGAAACTATGAGTTATAAAGTGTCAGACTGACAGAAAACCTGGCTGTTGACTTACAGATGGGCTCAATTATGTGACTTTAAGGTGCAGTGTCTTCCACCATCAATTTACCCTGCTGCTCACACATTGCCAAGAGCAGAAATAACTCATCCATTTTTCTCCCCCTCGTTCAAGTAAATTAACAGAAACTGAAGCAAACAATCACAGGGATTTATTTATCTAGAAGCATGAGATTTATATCAAGCTCCCTGCTGTGAAACAGCACATCACAACTGTTAGATTGTGCTGGATTATTGTGTTGGTAACGAGATAAATCGTATCTACAATAAGCAGCAAATTAAAGTTGAAATTGTTCCGGTTGCATCAACAAAACAGTGTCGTGCCAGGGTGCAAATTCACAGCACAATGGTGGGTGGGAGTCTTGGTTTCCTTATTAAATAGTCTGGGGAAATATTAATTATGTCTTAGTCAAATTGTAGCATAAAGTTAAACCTAGTGAATGAGTCTGTTGGTTTGAAATACAGTCTGTGCATGACTGGATTTGAATCACTGAATTGATTCAATGATTGTATTTGATTTCAAGTTTGTCATATGCCAAATTGTCCACCATCCACTAATGGTGATGCTAAGCAATGGAAGTGAAACATAGACAAGAAATATGAGCTTGTAATGGTATGTGAACTAAATTACCTTTAATGTTGAATTGTTTTTTGCATTAGCGTTCCTGAGACGTTATCTCTCAGTTTATTCTGTATATATAGTAACTTAACCTTCCTTTTTTTAAAATGTACTCTATATAGAAATGAGTTACATTCTGTTGTAAATAGGTGCTAATTTGCCTTGAACCTTCTAAACAGTGCTTTGAATTTATATTTAATGTTCATCTACTGATCATTATACTTCAAAAATTGCTAAAGCATTGACTCAGCTAATGGCTCAGTAAACGAAAAATCCAACTAAACCTATCAACGAAAGTAGTGGGAATCAGTTCTATTCTTTCATCTAACAGACCTGTGTGAGATCCAAAGGTGAGAAGTACTTTCTGTTTTGCCATTTGCATGTTTTTTTGTTGTTGTTGTTGTTTTTTGGGGGGTTTTTTGGAACAGCACAATGATGTTTTAACCATGATTTTTTTTTTTTTTTTAAAAATCTACATTTTTATCATGTTTGCAATGCACATAAAATGTGTCCAATCCAGCGCAAGTAATTATCTGCTCAACAGTTGATTGTAGAAATGACTTACAGGAGTTATGATTACAGACTCATGCAATCTCCCTACAGTTGTATTTGGACTGGAATTAATATCCCAAACAGTGGCAAAATACTTTCTAATTTTCCATACATACCGTGATACTATCATTAATTCTTCTATCCTGATAGCGCTACAAACTAAATAATGTCTCATCATGTTTGCATGGCATTACATTATCAACTGTGATATTCAGTAGATATGGCTAACATTTTAGGCAACAGCACATGCTAAACACAAGCCGCCAAAAAGTCAGCTTTATACATAGTCGTAACATTTTCCCATTACTAGGCAAATGATGGTGCTAGCACTCAAAGTAGGGAATGGTTAGCTACCACCACCAGTCACAAAGGCAAAACTTACTGTGCATCTACTTTATTTATAGAACTTGGAACCTGGATCTTATTATGACATTTAGATATGCCACTTTAATGTCACATCATAAATGTGTTGGGAATAATCAATCAAAGATGACAAAACATCATTAAAACAAGTCAAAGCCAACACGGAACTCACTCAAATGGTCAAGGCAGATGGGTGCCTTTCCTGAGCCTGGTTCTGCCAGAAGTTTGTTTTTTTTCCCTTTCTATAAGGGTAATCCAAAGCAACTTTGGATTGTTGGGTTTTCTGTTCTCTGTTTCTAATTTGTAAAGTCTGGACCTTACTATGCTAAGTGCTGTGAGATGACATGCGTTGTGAATCTGCCCTATATAAATAAAATTGATATGAATTGAACTCCGATGACCCTCTCAGCTCCCCTGACTATCCTCTGGAGGGCTTTTCTGTCTGACATACTACAGCTGGAGTACCATGTTGAGATGCAGTATGTCAGGACACTCTCAACCACACCTCTGTAGAAAGTCCTGAGGATGCTGGTAGGCTGAGGTGTTCTTATTCCAGCTCAGGTCCTGCGAGATCTGCACTCCAAGGAACTTGATGTTCTCCTCTATCTCCACTGTGCAGCTGCTGATGCTGAGGGGAGCATGCTTAGGTCATGACCTTCGGAAGTCAATGATCATCCCCCTCATTTTGTCCACGCTGAGCAGCAGGTTGTTCTGTCTGCAGAAACTAGACCAGCCCTCTCGGTGTTTCACTTCATCCCTGTACATTGATTCCTCGTTCCCACAAATGAGTCCCACCAATGTGGTGTTGTTGGCGAACTTTATGATGTGGATCCCCTCTTGTGTGGCTGCACAGTCATGTGTTAGCAGTGTAAACAGCAGTGGACTGAGAAAAGTTCTTTCCGACCCAGACAGGCTGGGGTCTCTCAGAAAGTCCAGGACCCAGAGCCATGTGGTGGTATCCAGGCTGACTAGGAGGAGTTTCTCCATTCATCTCTGGGGGATGGTGGTATTAAATGTTGAGCAGTTAGAGACAGTTCAGAGCATGGATGCTTTCAGTGACAGGTGGATACTGTCAGAGGACAGTCCATGGTCTGTTTTAGCTCCACCTCTCTGGTAATTTTCATATTCGCCAGGAGTTAGAAGCAGTCAGCCACTACCAAGGTGACGACAGCCACACACTAAGCTTCAGAACTGCTGTGCAGACACCTATGGGTGATGTCACGGATGATTTTTCTATCTCTATACATAGTCAGTGATCATTACACGTTTTCATCAATCATTTCAAAGCAGTGATTCCCCCCAACCATTTTTAGCAGTTTCTAAGTACTTGGAAAATTTGAGATACTGCAAGGTCTACAGAGGAAACAAATAAAACATTTGATACAAAACCATATTCTGTAACAGCTCAAAAGTGTATGACTCAAATGCTACGTGCTGTGATTGAGAGTGGTAAATAAAACTGATCTATAGATGATATCAATAGCTGTGAGTTACATAATTTTTTCTTCTTCTCACTATTCGTGGCCATTAGATGCTGCACTTTAATGTCACAGCATTATTAACAGCACTGGGATTACAACTGATGTGCTTTTAAAGGGTTCAGTAGCTTTTTGAAGCTCAGTTGGTAACATATTTTGACTTATTCAGTTCAGTATTAGTCTTTGAGCAAGTTTTCTTTGTATTTGTCATTTTGACAAGTTTTTTTTTATGTCTTTCCTGGGTGACACTGACAAAAATACAGCTAGCTAGTCGAAGTAAATCTTTTAACTATCCCTTTAGACACTTGTGGGTGAAGTTTTACATATTTTTTTCTGATTTCAGTTTGCGTCACACCTTTCACACAACATGTATTTTTTTTTAATCTTTATTTAATCAGGAGAAATCCCGTTGAGATTAAGAACCTCTTTTGCAAGGGAGTCTTGAGGTCCAACATCCTGTGGTCCTATTTCTTGGACTGAACTGCTGAACTTCTGACATCATGCACATCTGCAGTGCTACTCTGGCAATATTTTCAGCTTAACAATGAAAGGTTGTGCCAACAATAACCTTACGTCCCTTATATATTCAGATGTCCTCCTGACAGACTGATGCTTCCCACTTTCTTTGTCCCAGCTGCCTTATTGAACCCTCCCTGCTCTTCGCAATTCTTTTTGCACAATTATATTATCTCCAAACTCTTGTCACTGTGATCTCTTGCATGTGCTGTATAATTTGATTAATTTCAAAATTACTATGGAGCAGAACATCAGGCTTCACGATATATCACCATCTCTGTCCACAACTGCAATATCAGAGTGAGGCAGAAAACTACACTGTAAAAAATAACGTTTGGGCTCCACAAAATAAATGAATGCAACAGTTAGCATCAGTCTGTTTAGACAACTAATGCAGGTATGTCCAACCTACAAACTACAGTGAGTTAGGAGAATTTACTTTTCATCTACAGTTTAACGTATTTTAAAATTACCTGTCTTAGTTGTCTCAAATTGTCCCATTAATTTTCATCAGTAGGGGAAGAGACTTGAAATCCTGAAGTTACCATGAATAAGCATTCGTTTATCAAGCCAATTTGAGTTTAGTCTTAGATGAAATGATGGTGAATCTCTAAATGCTGACTAAAGTGGTGGGAATGGATCCCTTGAATCTTTAGAATGTGCTTCTGCCCTGCTCTTTGTGGGTTGAAGCTTCTATCTAATAACTGGTGTCAAATTAAGTGTTGTCAAAGGCAGCAAAGAGGTTTTTAAGTCTCTGTGCTGTTTGCTGTTTTCATGCAAGTTGTACTTTCATCAGCGCTAATGTCAGATATCTCCGATTTCCCTGCAGGATGGTCGTGTGTCCTTCATCGGACACCAGCTGGGCGGCGTGTCCTTCTCACCCAACAGCCGCGACCAGCAGGTCAAGTTCGCCCGCGCTGTCCAGATCACGTACTATCTCCGTAATCACGGACCACCGGTGCAGGATGCCATCGCAGAGCGCTGGGAGAATGAGTTCTGCGCCCTGGTCAGCCGGCTGTCCACGTTCGAGGCGCCCCAAGCACCTGACCAGCTCCACATCCAGTCCCTCACCTCCTTCAGCCTGTGGCGGGACTTCCACCAGACGGGCGTGTTGGCCAAGGGGGAGGTGCTGGTCAGCCTGGTGCTGGTGCTCTTGGCCGCCACCATCTCCAGTTCCATGCGGGACTGTCTGAGGGGGAAGCCGTTCCTGGGCCTTCTGGGCGTGTTGACCATTTGCATCGCCAATGTGACGGCCGCCGGGATCTTCTTCATATCGGACGGGAAGTTCAACTCCACGCTGCTGGGGATCCCGTTCTTCGCCATGGGTGAGTGGGAATGAGGGTCGTGACTGAGACTGTGTGTTTTGTTTGCAACGGTTGGGTGAGAGGCTTATCAGAAGTTGACATTCACAGTAGGTTGATTGGGGAGGGGATTAGTCAAATTGTGATGGGCTTTTCCTCCGAGTGGATGCCAGCGGTTTATTGTAGTTGATGTAGCAAAATACTGAGCGGCATGTGTGCATTCATGTGTGAAGCACTTTCTTTTGTCAGGCAATTTGCAATGTTTTTTTCTTTCCTGTGATTTTTTTTTTTTTAAAGACAGATGCAATTGTGCATACTTTTTGTTATTTCTCTGCAATGTTATCATCACTCTACAGGCTTTAATAATTAACTCTATTGAAGTTTGAATATGAGAAGCAGCACAGGACTATCACATATTAGAATCCCATTGTACTGTATGGAACCATGAAGCCACCTACATGTAAATATGCTACTTTCTTTAAATGTGTATTTGAGGTCATTTTTCAGCCTCCAACTTTCATTATTTCACACATTTTTTTTTTTTTTTGCAAGAACTGCTGTTCAGGAAGTACACAATAGGAGTTTATGCTTTAAACATAACATGTTGGACTGAAGCGAACATGGAAAGTGAATCAGTGGTTTGCGCATAATCATGACTCGATAAAAGAAACTCCCAAATCATCAAAATTCATGAGTTCACAGCGCCATCGAGATTTCAAGGGTGAGCGAGTCTTTGAAAGTTGCAAAGCAAATCATAGTCTATTGTCTGAAAAGGAAGGCCACCTTTTTAAATTTTCATGGTTCTATTCAGGAAACTTTTCTGAAATCATTGGAGAATTATGAAGCTGTAAAAATACAGTGTTGATACCATGAAAGCTGAAAATAATGAACTCCCTGTGGTAGCAAAGCCTCAAAGGCCTTGGTGTCCTCAATGGTAGCTCTGGTCAGATAGAATATTAAAAGTTAAAAAACATACAGTTTTTTTTTTATGTGAGTAATAGTAATGAATTTATCCTCAAAACATTTGTCTTTTAGATTTGAAGAGTTGTGACAACAAATTCTTAAAAGCTAGATTGGCCAGTATTTTTTGACATTTACAGGCAAATTTCCTATAAAGAAGCAGCTACATTATCACCAATACAGCTGCCAAACAGCTAGATTGGCCAGTATTTTTTGGCATTTACAGGGAAATTTCCTATAAAGAAGCAGCTATGTTATCACCAATACAGCTGCCAAACAGCTGCAGAAATGGCGAACTCTGCCATATGCAAATCAAAACTACTGTATAGAGGCAACTGATGTTGGAAAATATCAAGATAAATAGAATGAAAAAAACAGTTTGAAAGACAATTTTACTGTATTTATTACTTCAGACATACAGCATTACAAAATACAACAGCAGTGTGATATACTGTATTTTTCCCGTTGTTCTGTCTTATTCTGCACACTTCTTTCACCTTCGATGCTGTTTCTGTCCCTCCGTCTCATCCCATAACTCCCTTCTCTTCCTCTTATGTTTTCAGCCATACCTTGTCCATTTACTCCACAGCATATATTGCATTTCCTCCCTGTGCACTCCTAAGGTCACCGGATCCCTGGGGCTGTGGTACAGCTTCTGCTGCAGGCCGGCTGACATAACTGAAGCTTAAGTAAGACTCAGGAACACGAGGCTGGATCAGCTCCTTGTGACCTAGAGGCGGGGGAGAAGAGGGGGGAAGAGGTGTGAGACTGGCTAAAAAGGAAAGTCAAGGAGAAAAGAGCAAAGAGAAAAATGTATGTGATGTATAGGAGAGAAAAGGAAGGCAGGGTGCAGAGGAAGAGGCCCGGTAGAGACAGATACTGGAGGAGGAGGAGGTGGAGAAGAGATACGAAACAGAGAAAGACACATCCAGAGGGAGGAGATGGAGAAGGGCAAAGGAGATGGAGAGGAATTGATTAAGTCTGTAATTTCATGTGACAAGACCTCAAAGGCAGCAGATGTCCACCCTCCTCATGGGAGGTCCTGACTGAGACACACCCCTGTCACTATGTCAACGGCATCAGGGCAGACACTCAGACCTGAAATGGAAACCGATACCCAATCTGCCGTGGCAGTGTAGCGCCCCCTGTTGAGACGTCATTACCATTTAAAGCTCCGTTCAGATTTTAATTACGGAGCTGAAACTTTAATATGTGATTTCATAACTATGATTTGGTTTATTATGGTATTAAAAGCCATAAAAACAAAAGTTCAGAGAAAAAAATGACTTAGAAATGCTTGCACTGAACTGAATGCCACATAGGGTAGTAAGTGTTCATCCAGCTGTTGCTATGCTGAGACTGACAATGTGTGTACAAGTGGAAATGCCTATGAGAAACATGAAAACCTGAAGATAAGTTCTTATGTTTGAACAGTGTAAAAAAAATTGGTGTATTTGTAGAAACAAATTGCAACCTACAGCATTGTTGAGAAGCAAAAGAGAAAACATCAGAAAGTAGCAATATTGCAAAACAAAAATACTGTGTCCTTTAATTAAGAAAATTTCCCCTGTGAGTTCTCTCATATTATATTATGAGGTATCTGTAGTAACTGCTTTTACTATGGTTGAGATGTAATTCCTCAAATAGTGAGTGGAACCTTTATTTTCCTCAACTGCAGTAGGTAACTGGTCTTTCTTGGAGCAGGCTTGTATTAGAAGGAGGACTTTTTTCTTATTCCTTTCCTTTGGTAAGTGTTACTGGTCATATTTTTGTACAAAGCTTTGATTTGATTCACTCCTGTTTGCCCTAGTAAAGTTACACTATTAATACAAACTACACATTTCCTGTAATCAGCTTTTATTGGGGAAAAAGCAGTAAAAATCTTCAAAATGCTTCACTGGCATGCATATTGTATAATAAGCACCATGAGTTTATCCACCGTTGTTTCTTTGTTGGCCTGTATTTGAGCACCAGTCTTTATTTGTTCTGACTGAGTACACCCCCTGCTATTAACAGGCATGATTTTAATTGACAACGGGTTTCTAAGTCATGACCTCACTTTGGAAATCTAAGTGAACAAATACAGTAGCTTTAATTACTTTACTTACTCTAGTGGAACATAATCAAGAAGAATGAATCATATTTTATCAGCTGATCATATCCTTTGTCTGTAAAATCTTGATCTATTTCAACAATAAAGCTGTCAAATAAAAGTAGTGAAGAAAAAAGTGTGATTTGAACATGAACAGTTTACACATGCACTACACTTCTTGAGTAACTTTACTCAGCAACATTCTAATTGGTATACCCACTTATTAACAAACCACACTGACACTCCTGGTCTAAATCAAATACTTAGATCACAGTACTAGGTAGAAACATGGCTCAATTTGTAGTTTCTTTTGCTGATTTTCTAAAATTTGGCTGAAATCTGTTTGATGGAAACTTGGCTTGTGTAGTGGCAAATGCTGCAAGCCAGACATTTTTTTTTTTTATCAACATTTTAATGTCTGAGCTAATCCATCATCCAGGCTTCATAAATGTCAAAAAAACAAAACATCAGTACTTTCAGCCTACAGCTTCAAGTGTGTTTTGTGAAAGGAGACATTTGGTCATGTGTAGTGAGGAGTTGGCATATGACAACATGACTAACTTAACAAACAAATTGTGGCCCATTAGTTTATCTAGGATCACGTTTGCAAATATTAGAAGGCTAGTATTTGTTTTCGTACCACCTTATATGCTTAAGTTGTAATTTTTCTGCATCTTCCAGGCAGTTTTCTCTTGCACAGATATGAACATGAAACTTCAACTTCATCAAAACTACCTTGTGAATAAATTTTCCTCAGAAAAAGATATATTTTGATTATCCATTTTCTACATCATTGTCCCAACTTTAATTCACTGAGCTGATAGTGTGCTGCAACTATCTAACCATCTGCTAACCCTGAATGACTCCAGCTTTACCGAGATAATGTGACACGAGCTTTAAAGCTCCTGTTTAATTTAGTTTCCTCAGTTTAAATCAACCATCTAAGATCTCAGTATGGAGCGGTGGTGCAGTCGTACTGTGAGGTGCTGTCCGGGATGTTCTGAAATAAGTTTAAAGGCTTTTGGTATAGTTCTATTTAAGATGCATTTTTAGCTTTGCTATGTTTTTTGTGCTAATGAGTCTGCAGCTCCTGGTGTATGGGGGCAATATACTAACAAAGATCTTTGTAGAAGCAGAGGTACACAGCCACGTCTTGGCCTCGTTCTACCCAATCCTATGATTCATTTGTGCTGGTGATATCCACCGTAGACCTAATTATCTTATCCGAATAGAGCCCCATTGGCTTCTTAGTTGTTTCTGGCTCCCTTCATCTCCTCTGTGGAGACTGCAGTTACACCTGGGACCTCAGTGTGCTATTAAAAGCCCCTATGTGTAGAATTATGATATTATAGAAATGATTCTGGTAGTTGAGGTTTGTCTTTGTAAAAAAAAATGTCTTGGTTATCATTGGGTATTGCTAGGTCCCAACATGTCACAATACCAAATGTAGGAATGTTTAATTCCCTAGGGTGTACTGGAGGCTGTATCGCTAAGGTGCAACTAAAATCACAATTAGGTATCCCCTTTTAGCAATCAAAAATAATGTTTCAAGGAAATGAGGCAAAAGACTTGTCTGTTTGAAAATGAGCTCTTCATCATTTTAATACACAAAAAGTAGGAGCAATGATAAAACCAGAAAACCAGAAAATGTGGACTATAAACTACACAGATATTTCTCAAATTGATTTCCTTTGCAGGTATATGCACGTACTGTACTAACGAAATCCCAGAACTGGACTTAAACCCAACCACTTGCACTCACCATCCTAATTTATGTTGTTGCATAGCTTTTGCAGTCATGCAAACTCTGAAAAAGTAATAGAATTAAAAAATTCCAAACCTTGAAGAGTTTTGAGAAACTTAAACATAATCATTCAGGTATCATGATCACAGTTGCCACTTGCCATCTTGTAAGTTCGTACTGACGTTCTGCACTATGGATGCAGATTAACTGTGTTTATGCTGTTGTCCCCGGAAAATGCTGTCCTTATCTAAACTGCGCTTGAGCAGACAGATAATTAATTCTCTTATTCATTATTTTGATTTTGGGCTTCTGTTATGCATCGTGAAATGCTTAATCTCTTTCTTTCTCGTGAGTGGACCTCGTTGTGACTGAAGGCGGTCGTTCCAGCTTATCCAAACTCCTGTGAGGATATTGTTGGCAGAGCAAAGGTGCCTGAGGTGCAACTTACACAGCAGCTGACTGAAGCTGATTAACTACTAAACGTCACATGTGAATAGATAGAGGCATTTTCATTAATTCTCAGCTTGAATTCCGAACAGAAACACGTGTACTTTTACTGCGCAGGCCTTTCTACTATGCAAGTTTTACTGGATGGACTTGGATGGTGAGGTAGAAAACAATGTCACAATGTTAATATCACTGTTTTTTCAGTATCTTTATATACACAAAAATATGGTTGGCAACTATGGAAAGCCCTTTGAGCATTTATTCCATATCCTTGATATCAGACATTGTTTTTCTTCACTAGTTTGGTCTTTGTCAGCACTATTTGGACATTCAGCCACACTAGTTATGCAGTTTGTCATACTAGTTGCACAAAAACTCTGACTAGCCACTCATTTTCAGCAACTAGTGGCACTTTTGTCCAACTAGTGCCAACAGAAGTCTAACTAATGACACCTAGAACCACACTAGTAGTGCCAAACTCTCAACTAGTCAGCTTTTTGATGCCCTAGTGGCCCACTGGACCAAACTAGTAATGTTCAAAGTCTTACTAGTTAACTAGTAAGATGCAAAAGCTTTAACATGTTAGGGGATTAATCTCACTAGTTATTTAATAACCTATAATTTCCTGCACTAGTTAACTAGTGAGAGCTGAAACACCCACTACTGAACTAGTGAAGGCCAAAATGCTGACTAGTTAACTAGTGAAAGCCTCTTGAAGTCCAAATATTTAACTAGTGAGGCTCAAAAGTTGTACTAGTTAACTAGTGATGCCCCAAATATCCACTAGTTACACTAGCTTCAGGATCGATTTTAAGGTTCTTTTATTAGTTTTTAAATGTCTTAACGGCCTTGCGCCTTCTTATTTATCTGATCTCCTTTTAACATATCGACCCTCACGGATCCTGAGGTCCTCTGGCAGTGGCCTTTTATCCATACCACAAGCCAGGACAAAAACCCACGGTGAGGCGGCATTTAGCCACTATAGCCCCCGCCTGTGGAACAGTCTGCCAGAGAACCTCAGGACTGCAGAGACCGTCGATATTTTTAAAAGAAGGTTAAAGACTCACCTTTTTAATCAGGCTTTTAACTAACCTCTTAAATTTTTATGTTCTTATCATTTTGTATTTATTTTCATTTTTTAACCTTTCACCTTTTTACTTATGTTATAGGTCTTTTATTCTATCTTGTAGTTTTAAAATTTTTAGTTATTTAACTCCAGTGTTCTCCTCAGGGGGGTCCTCCACACTGGGGGCTGTGTCCGGTCTCCCACTGGGGGTGCTGTCCATGAGTCCCTTCGGTCCGGCTGGCTGGGGGGGGTTCCCACCTCGGTGTGGGGGTCTCCCTGTCTGTCGGGGTCGGGGGGTCTGTGGGTCTGGGTGCCAGCGCCCCCAGTGGTCATGGCCTGTGACTCCTCCCAGTGTGGACGACCCCAATTGGAGGCGTTTTCCACAATCGTTAGTGCCATGCCATGTCTCCCTACTGTCAGTGGTGGGAGTGTGTGTCTGTGGGCGTGTGTGTGTCTGTGTATGTATGGGTGTGTGTGTGTATGTATGTGTGTGTGGACGTGTGTACCTGTGCGTGCTCCTGCAGTTGTGTGCATATATGTATATATGGAGGGAGGGAGGGAGGGACGGGTTTTCTTGTTTTTAATGTTTTTAATGTTGTAAAGCACTTTGCGTTGCATTTTTAACTGTATGAAAAGTGCTATATAAATAAAGTTTGATTTGATTTGATTTGATTTGATTAGTGAGACATTTTGACTTAACTAGTTCAACCAGTGAGGTCCAAAAAGTTCACTAGTTGAACTAGTGCATGCCAACCTGCTCACTAGTTAAAGGGTCTTTTGAATTAACTAGTTAACTAGTGATGCCCAAATATTTACTAGTACAACTAGTGAAACCCAAACTGCCCACTAGTTACACTAGTTGCTCTGAATGCTAATCAGGAGGTAGGAAAGTGCCCTAAGTAGAAACCTCCTACTGACTCTCCAGAAAGAGTTTCACTCAGCAAAAATTTAAAACTGTAAAGCCTGATTTTGAGCTTCCACTATTGTTCACTGTCCCTTGCTTAATATCAATGCAGATTAAAGCCATTTTTTCCTGTTGTAACAATTCACAGGTTGATTTTTTTTGTTTGTTTGTTTGTTTCCTTGTTGTTTTTTAAATTCTGAAACCCAAAGCCACGTAATGATTTGCTTTGGTGAGCTTGACCAACAGTAGGGCTGGTCCGAATAGCAATTTCTGGGCTCCGGACATTCGGGCCCAATTAATGACGAATATCCGAATATTCGGCTCGTCGGCCAGGGGGTTGAAGCGCATTTTCAAGCCTTGCTTCTCAGGGTGTTCAACGTCGGACTCCGACAGCATTAGCGTTCGCATTAACAAAGTATGCATCTGGCCGAGAACAGATGAAATATGCAGATGTGTTCCCGCCCCGACCACATTATCGAGGACGCATCAGACCAGACTTGTGTGGACTTGGAGCAGCCAAATAACCCATAATGCATTTCGCACCGACCAGCGGCAAAGGCCGAGGAGAAAACTTTCAGAGGTAACAAGTATTTTGGGGAATACTACTGTTATTGTGGCACAAAATGTAGTTTTCAGATTTTTTTCAGGCGACAAAGTAGTTGTATGAAAGTCAAATCTGTGGTCAAGCCTGATTTTAAAAATTTACTTCAACTGTTTTGGAGATGTGAGCGTCCAGGTTAGACAGCAACTGGCTGGTCAGCACTCAGTCGCCAAGAACAGCCTTATCTCGGCAAGACTTTCTGAAATCTGCCGCTGGATCTATAGTGGTTAAACAGGGATTTTAGTAGTTATTGTTAATGTTTTACTCGATTGCTCACTGTGTACTCCTGAATTATTGTTTTGTCTTCATTACCTGTAGTATGACTTTCTTGTAATCTAATGACTGTCACTGTGCGTTACAAATAACATTTAATCAATATTTTATTCGAGGGACATCTGAAGAAACTCCAGATCCTCACTGACTGCTGAGAAACTCCACAGACAGAACATCAGCAGCTCCATCTTCAGCATCTGGACCAGCATGCCGTTCATGGAAACTGAAGAATATAAAATGCTTAAATATATTTAAGCATCTGTTCTGACCTGTCTGTCTTCCTCTGTATCTGTCTCTCTCTCTCCCTGTCGCTCTTGCCCCTGTGTCTCTCTCTCTGTCTCTCATTTCTCCCCTGCTCTCACTGCCTGAACTGCTGATTGCTGCAATGAAAGTCAGCTGTGACAATCAGCTCACCTGTTCTCCACCTCACCTCCAGCTATTTAAGCTCTGTGCTGTGATTCACTCCCGCTGGATCATTGACCTACATGCCTTCATGGACTCTGTTCCCACCTGGACTCTGCTTTTGGACTCTGTTTTCCCCTCCTCTGGATTTCCCTCACTTGGACTCAGTCTTCTTTCAGATTCTCGCTAGCCCTTCTTATGTCTCCAGCCAGTAGCTCCGGTCTCATCTCCGTTTGCCCGATTTCCTCAGCCTGTTTCCCTGCTCCTTCTGTTGTCTGTTCCCCCATCTTGTAAGTACCCCTCCTTAGCTTAGTTTTAGTTTAGTGGTCTTCCGTTTTTTGAATTCATAGTGTTTATTTTAGTTTTGTTTCCTCCCAGTTCAGTTCTCCATTTATGTATTGTTTTAGTTTTCTAGTTTAATAAAAGTCTTTCCTAAATTCACCTGTCTGCGCCCGGGTTCTCCAGCTCCCCCCGTAACACTAGTTAACTAGTGAACCTTTTGTTGACTCACTGGTGAACTGGTTAGGTTACAAGAATCTTTCACTAGTTAACTAGTCAGTAATTTGTCCTTCACTACTTAACTAGTGGAAGTTTTGGTTCTCACTGATTAACTAGTGAAGGAAATCCTAGGTCACTAGTTAACTAGTGAGGAGAATCCATGTTTGACTAGTTAATATATTGCTGTAAATGAGTGACTAGTCAGAGTTTTTGTGCAACTAGTATGGCAAAGTGCATAACTAGTGTGGCTGAATGTCCAACTAGTGCTGACAAAGACTGAACTAGTGAAGAAAACTAATGTCTGATATCAAGGATGTGGAATAAATGCTCAAAGGGCTTTCCAGAGGCAACTGCATATTCTTAAATTTAGATGAAAAAACATTTGTAGTCTACAACTTAATTTAGTTTTGAATCATTCATTGGGTTAGCATAAAAGGGTTGTTTGATATGATAATAACATTACAGTACCCTGCCACTGATGATCATGTTATAATGAATTATTGGACAGTCCTGTTGCAGGTAGTGCATAAAGTTGGAAATTACTGTGGTTGATGCTTTTCACATCTACACAGTAATCACAGAATGGTTCGGTCATGAAAACCCACTGGTCAAAATTGGTACGACATTGAATTTGATCTGGAATAAAGAATTTATTAGGATGCAGTAGTTCCCAGCAGCAAAGAAGTGGGAGAGGTTTGAAATAACCAAACCCTTCATCCATCTCTTCCATCATGACCCAATAGGTGAAGAGCGGCAGAGTGGGCAGATGAAAGCCTCTCCTGAGAAAAAGCCAAAAATCTCTTCATCTGTCTGATGGGTTGGAAATTGATCTCTTCCATACAGTAAATGTTAAGTGCTGTGCATGGTGAGATGCCACTTTTCACTGTGAGGTTGCACCATTACGCTATTAGGAAACTTTTAGTTGTAGGCCAAACTGGAAAGCTGTTTTTCACTGAGAGGATGATGGCTGAAGCCAGATAAAAACACCATAAATATGGCAAAATTCATCATAATACAGGTGCAAGGTCACAAGAGCTGGGTTGCCATTGCTTTGACAATATGAAAACCTAGTTTTGGCACTCAAATTTTGCTAAAAATTAAACAGTATAAAATTCAGTGAAGTTGAGTGAATGATGGACACGAGAAACGGTATTAGCATGAATGTGGCTGTTGTACCGGGCTATTGGGAAGAGGGATTTGAGCTGAATGCCAGTTTGTTTTATGAATCAATCTATGTTTTAACCCTCATCATGGGTGGCCAAAATAATTTTACATATTAGGATAGCTGGTCTCACTCTAAAACAAGTTGGGATGCTCAGATATTGAAGTAGAATCGCTGCCTAGCCAGTGACAGAAGTGACTGTGTACATGGATTTCAGTATCCCAGTTTTAATTACATTTAACGTTATGATTTGAATTATTCCGTTTGTTTTGTTTTTGTGCTTGTAAACATCAAACCAAATTTCAGAGAGCTGGTGAAGCTCATGTCCTGGTTTTGAGAAACCTGATCATGCTAGCTGGAATATGCCAAAAGGAACTGGGATACTGCTGTATATATACATCTTATCCTGGTTTCTGCCTGCTGCTGACTACCTGCACAGGCACAACTTTAGCGAAGTGACGTAACTGGGTGGCTTCCTCCTGGCTTAAGACTTTTATGAATTTGCTCATAGCTTTGTCCACTGTACAAACTGGGCCAGACCATATATACACATTTTTCACTGTCTTTCTTTGAATCCTAAACTCCTTAGCAAGTAAGTAAATCCCCACTATTGCCCAGTGTGTTTTGCCCACTGATGCCACTTTAGCATCAGTGATGGAAAAGGTGCTTGTACTGTTGTTTCCTCTGGTGTCATATGGTCAACTGTGTCACACAGTGAGTAAAAGGACGCCTTGTTCATGTGGAAATTCTTCCTCCATATGCGCTTACTGAACTCCATCATGATAACTCTATCCCACCAGTTACAGCTGCCCATCTCCATCCTATGTGGTGACAGTGACTTTGGCACCAGTCAAAGTTGAAGACATTA
The DNA here is from genome assembly GCF_022539595.1 of Amphiprion ocellaris. Taxonomy (NCBI): domain Eukaryota; kingdom Metazoa; phylum Chordata; class Actinopteri; family Pomacentridae; genus Amphiprion; species Amphiprion ocellaris. The sequence continues at coordinate 21,860,599 of NC_072777.1, read as the reverse complement.
ATAATTCCTGTCAGACTCGTCTTCTGTTGCAATGATTTGGACAGGCCAAATGCTCACTGCAATGTTGACATCTAATAACACTAAAGTAAGCCAAAGTGGCCTCATTTTTAAAAGGTACAGTCAAATTAGTTTAAACTTAGGCCAACAGTTACAGGTAAACATGTAAATGCTATCTACCAAGTATGATCAAAACCGGAATGAACCTCACAACTGAAGATACTGGTGCACGAGTAAACGCAGTCGGCGAGATGCATTCAAGGCACCTTCCATTGGAGGTTTCAAAAGCATAGAATGGGTAGGTGAGCCTACACTAAACCCTGAGCACAGTGGAGAGTTCATATATGTTAGCTGCCATGGAAAAGCTTCTGACTCTCCTAGGAGGAGCTGGAAAACGTTGGGAACGGGAAGTGAGGTCAACCTTGCTTAATTTGGAACCACAGTGACCTGACACTGGATCAGCAGCAGAAAATAAATGGATAGACAGTTGAGCTCAAAAAGTATGTCAAAAAAAAAATTGCATAAGGCTATAAATTTGTCCGGAGAAGCCCGCAAATACTGGATTTCCATGCACGCAGTCCTAGAAGGCACAAAACAAATGAACTTCACCCTCAAAGAACAAACAAAATGCGGCCCTGACACAAATTCTGATCGTGTGTAAGTGGTGAGGGAGAGAAGTTCCTCCTCTCTGAAGTTGTATTCGGCTCGTTAAGTGTAGAGCTGTGTCATGGTTTCTCTTTATCTGTGAGATCAAAGCCTCCCTTCACAATCGTAGTAAAACTAATCCACGATTCTCTCTCAACAGTCCAACTAATGTCATCTCTGGCCTTTGAACTGTGCAGAGGAAGCAGCTTTGTGCAGGTGCAGGTTAGCACCATGTGTCTTTGGACCTTTTGTTTAATATGGAGCAGCCTCTCCTTCCCGTCTGTCTCCCTTGTGCCTATCTACCGTGTCATCTGCGAGCTGGCCAATTACTGCTGAGCGGAGCTTGTCACTACCTTCCCTCTCTGGATATGTGAAGGCTGTTAGAAGTGTAAAAACAGGCAGGGAGAGGGGGATAGTAAAGAAAGCAGAGCAGAACTCATGAAACATACATGCTGGGACACTGCAGAGGAAGTAGTGACTGCCTCTCCTCGTAGTATGATGGCCTTCAATGAAGTCGACCTTGCAGAGCTGCATTTTATTTACTTAATGTAATCCAGTCTTTTTTCTTGACATATTTGAGGCACAGCAAGGGAATAGATTGTTTGAAAGGTGTGTTTTAGGCTCTTCGAACAGAATCGCTCACAAACTTTCTTACTTTATACTTAAATCTCAGCAGTAATAGGATAATACTGTGAGTTTATATAAGGAAGTAGGTGTGCTGCACAGTGATATCACCTGAGAAGCTCTGAAATTCAGCTCAAAGGACACGTATCTGTAGTAAATACTCTGAATGTAAGGTCTACTCGTTTAGCTATTCATGAACACCATCCATTCACTGGAGAAAGGTCATAGGATAAAGTGGAAATTTGTGGGCGTAATAAAGCGGACGCTGCATTTAAAATGTGTAGTACCGATCAGATGTAACTGTTTCTTTAGTTGTCAGTGTAAGAAAGGGCATTAATGGCTGAGCAGGTTTTCATTTCAACCAAAGTCCAACCAAGGGTTTCTATGTATGCAAGTCCAACAGCATTAACACTTTGCTGCCAGCATCAATGTAATGTCTAAAGTATATATGCTTTTTTTCAAGGCCTTAGCTTCATTCTGGATTGTATTCATTTGAAAAACCCAAAATGATGAATGGAATTAGGCAGTTTCTCACCAAATTATAGATAAGTAATACCAGGTTGAGACCAAGTAGTCAAATTTGAGCTGGGACTTGGTTGAGACACACGACTGTCCACACCTTGATCCCCAACTAATAAGAGCTTGTGGTCCTACATGACCTATGTGATGTTGGTGGGAAAAAGGTGCCAAAGACTGACTTCCCGACACAAGAATATTAAAGAGTGCATGATACTGACTGTGTATTAGTCGTTCTTTAGCCTCATCATATTGCTAAGTGAGAAGTAGAATATCTGACAAGCTGCTTTTGGAACAACATGAAGTTTATAAAATGTGGCATCAATCTAGTCCATTGCATAGTTTGAAGAAAAAACTAAAAATTGTTGATGCTTTGCATCTAGTCTAAACACAGCTATGATTGTCCGTCATGGGCAATCACTGTATGCTGATCACTATGTAGATAAAAAGCTATCAGTGACTACTAGTTGTTACATATCAGTAAGATTTGCTTCTGCTCTCAGCTTACCAGATATACCATTTTCATTGACTGAAGAAGCTGAAAAGGTCCCTCAGAATACCCATTAGTGTAGTTTACGTCCTCATTTTGTGGTTTGAGATGATAAAACACATGGCTTTCGTGTACTGTGACATATCTGCCTATTTGTAAAGTATAATGTATTTACCTAAATGGGTGTCCCCTTGATTATGCAGTATGATGTTGCAAAAAGCATTTAATACATGTTGATGTGCTATTCTAATCATACACAGAGCAGTCATGTAGTGTCTGGGTGGAGGAAGGGTTATTACAGATGTTTTCATGAAAACTTCTTTCCCTTTTGCCTGCTGTGATGTTCCTGTCAGTGCTGCTGCATGATTTAAAAGCTCTTTGGAGTTTTCTCTTTCTGGATCTTGATGTTTTTTTACGGACTGATATTTTGTTATCCTGCGAGGGCAAGATGCATAGTGACCCTCAACATTCGCAGCCAGTAACGTGCCGTGCATGTCTCTGCTGACGGTGAAAAGCCTTCTGGGAATTCCTGCCTGCTTCTATAAGTAGGGCCAGATGACTGATGATCGATCTATGGATGTTATTGCCGTGAGTGGCTCTGGGATGATGGTGCTGTGACAGCTTCAGAGTCATTATTATGGCCTGCAGGGAGGAATCATAAACCAGCTCTATACATCAATTAATGTAGCTCCTCGATGATACAGCCCTAAATGGAAAAGATGCACTATTTCTGGAAGAGTAAGTGATTTGGAGTCTATACAATGTAGTCCTGATGTTTCCACTATCATCTCTTGTTGCCCTGGTTAACACAAAGATGTATTTTATACTGGGAACAAGATTTAGCCTTGTTATCTTCCCAGTATCGTGTTCTGGCACTGATTTTGTTTAGCTTCTCCACTAATTTCTCTCTGTTCCAAGAAATCTGTGTGAGGATATGTTTCTGCATCTGTAACTGGAAAGTGAATTTTGCACGTTGCTGAATTTAGAGATTAAGAAGCCTCCATGTTTCTTGCTGGTCAAAACCAGTTCAATCAAAGCAGACAACAACAAACATAACACAGTTTGCGGCTGTAGTATCTCTCTGCGTTCCCATGGTGATGTGGCCCATAGGTAAACCCAGGAGGACACTTTTTGTTTGCTGGAGAAAAGATGCTTGATTCAAAATACTCTGATCCTTACGTGTACAGTGTTGCTGTTGTACATCTAGTGTGTAACTTCACTTCTGTTTTGTGAGATGATGTGAAAGCTGACAGCACTATCTTAGCTGTAGCATTATGGTGCACAATGCGTGCTGTCTGGTTTTTACAGAGCTGGTATTTATTCATGACAAACAGTGTTCTGTTTCAGTCTCAACTAGTAACGCTGACAACTAATGAGCAACAACTTTCTTTGTGAGACCAACACAGCACATGAATATACAGTGCATGATGCCCTCCTGGTTTGTTTGCAAAAAGATTGTGTAAGAATGAAACAGAGGAACTCAAAACTGTAGTAATGTATCATTTTCTTGCAGTGTAGGTGCGAGACAGAAGTAGGGACTGGATTTATTAGATTTTTGCAGTTTATCGAGTTTTGAATCTGCTTATCAAACCTTTTTCACATAGTTTGTTTAAATTCTTGCACTGTTTATTTCTTTCAGGTCAGAAAATCAGAAAAAATCTGAAAAAAAATTTGTCCTGTGAAACAAAAAATAGACCCAAATATTTATGAATCTAACTCCTTCTAATCATGTTAAAAATACAGTTGGTCATTTTAATGGTGATTTACGAACCAGTTACCAGTAAAGCACAACGCTGACAAGAATACAAAGTATCAAACCTAAACAATGGATGTCAAGCTTTAAAATACATTTTTATCACAGCTCTCTGATGTTCATTGATGCTGCCCTGACTAACTTTTCCTGTTGCTGTGAGGGAAAGAGGCATTTATTCGTCACTGGTGGGCTGCACTGTAGCTCCAGTGTTAAAACAATATTAATTTGACTTGCTTGGCTGATGTTTAATATGCACAGTGCACTCCCTTGAACTGAACTCTGCCACAGAGTCTGACGGGTCACTTGTTGAATAGATGTTTAAATAAAGCACTTACTACTCCTACTTAATGATACATAATTCTGGTCAAAATGACAATCATGATCATGTTGGTCAATATGAAGATCACGGTTAATTATCACAATTAGTGGTAGATTTCACAGACACTTTTTTCAGTTGTACTGTCACATTTAAATAAATAGAGGACTACTTTCACATTCACAACAAGCTACATTTATTCTAATCTACAAATTGTGTGCATCAAAATAAGACATACAATCAGATCCTTCTTTACCTGAATTTAGTGCACCTCCTCGAGGTAAAATATTAAATACATAAATTGTACCTAAAATAGCTCCCTTGCCTACCATCTGCTTATTGATAGACATGTTCACTAAATGAATCACATACATGTTGCAGTAGATGCTAGACAACTGTCCACAGAGAAGCTTCTAGTCTCCTCCTGCAGTACAGTGTGAACAAAACTCAGACAGGTCCAAAAAGTGCTTCAGAAAGATGAAAAAAGGTGTGCTCCTGTCAGATTTAGAGACCAAATGATTTCATCAACTTCAGCTGTTTCCTGAGAGCAGAGCACGCACATTAAACATCAGCATCACAGTCGATCAAGCTCATTTAATAGTGGGAAGCCAAAACATGATGATTTTTGTTTTTAGGATTAATTGTGCAGCACTACTCCATCCATCATCGTGAGCAACCTTGATCAAATGTTGCAGTTGTTTCATTGAAATTTGATATTTGTTTAAAACTGCATTACTAAGTTATAATAATAATAAAAATAATAATAGTAATAATGCATTTTATTTTTTATTTCTCAACACCCAAGGTTGCTTTACAAGACAAACAAATGCTACAGAACAGACAAAATAAAAACCATACATAAAGAAAGAGGCAATTAGAGAGAATAAATATTCTTGAACAGATGAGTTTGGACTTGAAGAGAGGCAGAGAGTCAATATTTCGGATGTCTGGTGGGCATGACTTCCAGAGTTTGGGAGCAGAGAGTGTGAAAGTCCTGCTCCACATGGTGCTGAGGCAGGCAGAGGGTACTATGAGGTGGATGGAGGAGGAAGATCTGAGAGAGCGGCTGGAGGAGGCAATGTGAAGGAGATCAGACAGACAGGGAGGGGCGAGGTTGTGGATGGTCTTGAGTGTATACAGGAGGATTTTGAATTCTATTCTGGGTGACAGGGAGCCAGTGGAGCTGCTATAGGACGGGGGTGATGTGATGAAATGAGGGGGTTTTGGAGATGATGCGAGCAGCTGAGTTCTGGACCAGTTGAAGCTTATAGAGGGATTTAGAAGGGAGACCAAAGAGGAGAGTTACAATAGTGTGGGAAGTGATGAGGCTGTGGATCAGGATAGACATAGTATGGGGGTGAAGGAGGGGTGGAGATGATTGATGTTGTGGAGATGGAAGAATGCAGACCGGGTGATGTTATTGTTATGGGATTGGAAGGAAAGTTATCTCACATGTGTGCTCGTCCTTTTTCTTTGCAGATGCAAGTAGTATCGGAGAGAGAGACAAAAGAGACCAGCTACATAGAGAGCATTTTTGATTAACTCAATATAGCATTAGCTTTCCACAGATCTAACTAACACTGGAAACTTTACCAACTTTGAGGCATAAAAAATGAAACTGGCTACCATAGACTATCCTTATAGAGTGATCTACAACTCAGTGTGTTCATTTTTTCATTACAGCCGAAAATTAACTTTAGTTCTGTTGGGGTTCCAATCTACAACACTTGGTTTACTTATTCTAGAGATATTTAAAGTGAAGTAATGCTGGTTTTATGATTGTTTGTATTAGTTGTGCCATTATTAGCAAGGATTCTGTAAAATTGTAAAAAGGTACAAGGATGTGATGAATTTGTTCGACAAACGTATACAGTCAGGCTTTTGACCCCTTAGTAATCTCCAGAATGACTGAACATTCTGACAGTGTTTTAAATGACATTGAACCGTTCAGAAACAAATTTGACAACCATTGTTTGGAAGCACAACTCAAATGCTGTACGCAAGACTACTGTATCTTATTTTGGCTGCATGAGCCCAATGAACCAAATGTTTCCAAGCTTTTACAGATAGATGTAACAAAGTGCTTGTTGTCCCGTCATTCGCTGAATTTTGAATCACAATTGCATTTGGCAGTTGTTTTGTTGATATCAGAATATTTTATCTGGTTCACCGTATTTGTTGTGGTTCTGTAAATAGTCTTAATTTCATCTTCTGGCTTCTATCGCCAACTCTTCCCCTAAAGTCCAACTGTAAATGACTCATTTGTAATCACAGCGTAAGGTAAGAATGTCCACACCCACACTTTAAAAAAAATAAAATTAAAAAAAAAAAAAAAATCACAAATGCGGCGAAAACCAAGGAACTAATAGTGGACTTTAGCAGGAACAGACACATTTCTTGTTCACCAGTGAACATCCAGGGAACAGACATTGAGATTGTGGACACTTACAGGTACCTGGATGTTCATTTGAACCATAAACTGGACTGGACTACTAACACCAATGCACTCTGTAAGAAAGGTCAGAGCAGACTCTTTCATTACAAATCAAACATACACACGTCCCCTTGACTTCCATAAAGAAGTACTCATTTTTGTCTGGAGTTTTCTGCACTCACTTGCTATGTTGCGTTTCTTTGGTTGTGTCACTTTTGGTCTGCTGTGACAACAATCATCTTTCCCTAATTTTGTTTTGTAGAGGAACTGCCTTGCTCAACTCAGTAGCTCCACCTACAGTTAAAACCTAGAAATGCGATACTGCCAAGTCAAGCTTCATGTGTGGGCCATATTTCAGTATATTTTTGGAATTTGCTGTGGGCCAATTAAAAATGGATCGCGGGCTGCAATTGGCCTGTGAGCCAGACTTTGGACACCCCTGGACTAAACAAACTGGTAAAGAAAGCCAGTTCTCTCCTGTCCTGCTCCTCTTGATCCTGTGGAGGTGGTGGGAGACAGGAGAATGATGACAAAGCTGTTGTCTATCATGGAGGACACCTCCCACCCCCTGCAGGAAACAGTAACATCACTGGGCAGCTCCTTCCTAGACTGCTTCACCCATGGTGTCTAAAGGAGAGATACTGCTATCTACACACTGTGTGCATTGTGTGCTGCTCTTTTTTTATTCAAATTGTTTTTCTATTTGCTGCTGTTACACTGTGAATTTCCCCACTGCGGGATCAATAATGGTTTAATCTATCTATCTATCTATCTATCTATCTATCTGCTGCTCACTCGCATTCTGACTAGAAACACATACCCTAGCAGTCTCGTCTGATTTAAATAACTCATAATAACACCATTGTTTTGTAGGAGCTCATGTTTTTGTCCCCATCTCAACAGAACTGAAGTATAGCTGTTCCTTCTCGAGCAAGAGTTTACTTTGATAGAACTCTAGTTCTAAATTTTGCATCATTGAAAATCTTGAATTAAACATGAATTCCAAGCGACGCAGTGCAACGTCTGCTGCAGAGGAGCTGATTCTAGCAGCAGCTACACAAACAACACACCAGCCAATCTGCTTTCCAGCTTCACTTGTCGCCCGTTTGTGACACAGCAGACTCACTTGTATTCCCCACACTGCCACCAGCCTTGACTCACTGACGAACACATGTAGGAGCGTGAGTTTGTGTTCACATTTATATATGTGCCCCACGGAGAGATGCTCTCCTGAGCTGCAGCGGCTACTTCTCATTACGTCAAAAAGCATTGATCTTCGCATTACTGTCAGGGTCCCGTGGTTTAGTAGATAGCTGATCTACCCACACACTCTCACACACATGTATTCAGCATTCTGAGCTTGACATGGCCATGAGTGGTCATGACAAACAGGCAGGCGAGATATAAGAGCACACACAGTCACACATAGCACAAAAATAAATTACAAATGAAAGTACATTCTTGGATGCAGCAAATCCTTGTACTCTTCAAACAGGCAGTGCATCTCTGAGCTAATGCTGCTAACACTAGCATATTTAAATTCAGGGCAGAGTGCAAAGTGTGGTTTAACTGTAATTCATTGATTTGCCAGTATGCAATAAATATGAGAGAATTTTAAACAACACTCAATGAATCCTTAGGCAGTTTGTTATCAGTAATACCTTTACAGGTTACCAACTAATAATCAGGCAGCTGTATAATTATTCATGGATGTGTGTGATGAGGCGTAATAAGATCTCAGGCCACTGCTGAAGGCTTCAGGTTTGTAGTGGGCTACATCGTCACTGTTTTTTATTTGGTATCAAGTTGGCTCAAAGGGAATCATTTTTAGCTTAAAGTCAGTTGGAAAGAACACAGTTTTCAGTTTGATACAACTTAATGTCTTCAAATGCAGAGATGAAAACAGAGGAACATTTCAGTAGATTTTTCAGTAGCGGCTGTGAAACCTTGGGCTCTGTGAATAAAGAGACACACTGGAGAATTTTAAAATGCAATAAGTGTCCTTCTTAGAGCAGCTCAAAACTCTCACATATAGAGTACATAACAGCCAACTGACTGTGGGTCAGTACACACATTTATTTTCAATCAGTTTTTAATTCTCAACAACAGGAAAATTGTTGTTGGCAAAATAATTTCCTTAAAATTACAAAACTCCTGTTATTATATTCATTAGCTTGCTAGGTTGCTTCTTGCAATGCAAAAAAAAAAAACAGCAGCTGGTGGAAAGTGAACAATAAAGACAATGCACAGTTACTAGCAGTGTGACTTTAATATTGTATGAAGACGGGACTAAGTAAATCAGTTTGAGATTATAATTAGTACTGAAAAAAGTTCAATATTCACATTGCAAGAGCCACAATTTTGAGAATTTTTATGATTATTTTTTTCCGCATTGCCCCAAGCAAAGGCATTTAAGACAAACATTTTGTTAAATTTCACTGCTGTTATCTTAAATGTCTAAGTTTCTCCCTAAATTCTCTTTATAAATTTATAAATGTATTCCAGAAAGTTGTCTGAACCACAAAAGGAAGCAATTGAATTGTAGTCCTTTACAATGGACCACCACTGGAGCAAAGTTTACAAAAAGTATGTACAGTATTAAAGAGCAACAAACAGATTTTTTGGATTGCTTCAGATGTGTGGTTGTTCTCCCACCTCCCACTGCCCATTTCCACTGATCTACTCTGCATTGCCCTTACTATACTTGATTTGCTTATCTACATATTTTTGAATTTACCACCAACTATATATGTAGTATATTTAATGCCAGAGCTGTACACCATAGCAGTAAACTGTAATTAGTTTCCATGTTAGTTGTACTTTGCATGTATCATCTGTCTTATCATGCATGTATTATACTGTGTGTTTTATGGTCCTTGTGTCCCCCCCACCTCTCTATCTCTATCTCTACCCCTCTACCTCTTCCCCTCTACCTCCATCCCTCTATCTCTACCTCTCTACCTCTTCTGTCCCTCTCAACCCGCCCGGCCAGCAGGCAGATGGGTCCCCCCACATTAGAGCCGGGTTCTGCTCGAGGTTTTTTTCCCTGTTAAAAGGGTGTTTTCCTTGCCACTGTCGCCTTTTGGCTTGCTCTGGGGGTCAGGCATATGGGTTCTGTAAAGCGTCTCGAGACAATTTGACTGTAATTGATGCTATATAAATAAAACTGAATTGAATTGAATTGAATTGGATCCCATTTTAATTGTGCCACTAATTAACGGTTGTCAAGTTTAAATATAGTTTTGCAAGTCAATAAAGTTGCAGTTTGTCTTAAAAGCAACTAAAGTATGAGGGTGCAAATGTGTAATTTGAAAGACTGATAGATACAGTTGCATAGCTGTAGCTGTCATCTTTTCCAAACTTGTAGTAATGTTCACCTTTTTAAATACTTTATCCCTTGTTGGAAGAACAAAATGAAATAAGCCAAGGTAATGGCCATGCTGGTGTTGGTGATGTATAAGGTGTGAGATACAGAAGTGGGTAGTAACGAGTTACATTTACTCCGTTACATTTACTTGAGTAACTTTTCAAAAAAAAAAGTACTTCTGGGAATAGTTTTACTCTGCCATACTTTTTACTTTTACTTGAGTAGATTTGTGAAGAAGAAACGCTACTCTTACTCCGTTACACTGGGCTACACTCAACTCGTTACTTTTTTATTTACCACATTAGATCTGTTTTATTTTGCTGGAGAGATGCCCCCAGTGGATCTACCATGTGACTGTGTTTCACCAATCAGACGATGCAACAATCATCACGTGACTCCATTTCACCAGAAGTCGCCTGCAGTCACGTGACCACAGACGAACTGTAGCGGCATAGCGGCACAAACTCTACACAGGTAGCAGACGGGGAATGAAAAAAATGGGCATTTGCAAGAAGTTTGATATTGCTTCAGAATCCGACAACATTAGCATAGTATTAGCATGGATAGCTCTGTCTTCGGCTTTTGTCTTTTGTTTACTTTCACAGTGTGGTTATAAACTTACCTGTCAGCTCAACCCACTCCTGTAATGTTGCCTGACTGTAGCTTACTCCTGTATGTTACTGAGAAGACAGTGGTGAGGACTGAATGGAGTCAGAGCTCCATGTATTGGACACACGGCACAAAGACATCATTCTGCGCGACTCCGACTCTAAACAGCATTTACTGTTTTATGAGAAATTAAGAGTACATCAGCATTTAATCGGCAAAACTTCGGCTGATGACGATTATTTTGAAAAGGGCTATAATCGACCGATTTAATCGGCTGGCCAGTAAATTAGTCGTGCCCTAGTACAAAGTTAGTAAAAGCCCACAAACTGAGGAATATGGTTCGATATAATAGATGTTTATGGATATTTGTTTTCAGTCCAGCTCCACGGACTCATGATTGAACTCAATGAGCTCAACAATTATTAATTAGAGCAGGCCACATTTCGTGACCTTCTGCATTTCACCCTCTCATTAAAATTGCCATTCATGTGAGTGTGTGAATATTGACGGGATGAGAGCCACTTTCACCACTGAGAGTCAATGAGCAGGTGTGTTGAGAGGAGGATAATCCATTTTTAATGGCACATTCAGCAGGAAGTGGGGTCTCCAAAGGACCCCGCTTAACAGCTCTAAATATAGCTTCAAAGAGCTGTGAGGTCTTACATTTTTAATGGATCATCTTTTGTTCGCCGTGCATCATATTTCTCGTGACTCTATGGTTGGGTTCCTTTGTGGTATTTTTGTACGCTGTATGCCACAAATTGCTTGTGAAGCCATTACACATCAAAGATGAGAGAATGACAGCAATGCTTTTCTGTTATGTTATTTCAGGAGTCATGCTGACAGATGTGGGTTTTCTGTGACAGTTGCGTCAAATATTAATCACTTGGGAAAAATTTAGAAACATTAAAATGCATTTGATTGGATCGGAGACTATAAGGAGAACGACTGTTGTCATGCTGCTCTAAAAGATCCTAAATTATTCTTCTGTTTTTACACCCACAGGCCCTTTTTCCACTTCTCACCGACTTTATTCAGAATTTTGTCAAAACCCGAACAACTCAGCACATCTCCAACAAAATGCTGTACAGCAAAAACAGACACTTGCTGTGATGCATTATTAAAGATCAGCATCTCCAGTGAATTAATTAACTCTGGAGATCTGAGGTAACAGACCTTTCTAAACAGTCAAGGGGAAAACACAGAAAAGTGATGCACAGACAAGCTGCCTGACCTGAAAATACCTGAAAGGATAAAAGGCCCATAAATAAAAACAGGAATTCATACATACAAATGCAGTCGGCTTACAGAAATGATCATGCAGCCTTGTTCTGACACTTCACCTCTTCAACAGATACTGAAGCTGCTTTATTAAATTGTTACAACAACAGAATCATGCCAGCGGAGAAAGGCAACAAAGCAAATACATATGAAGGATAAATACATATTTTGCTGCAAAGATGCACCAACATACTTTGTGGGTTTTCTTCCAAAGGTGAGGGCTTGAAAATGCAAATGTCCATTTTTGCTATTTCACTATTCAGGACAATTCCAGAAAATGTGTTTCAAGCCGTGCCAGACTCCTACACAAACTCCAGGATAATGTTGAGCTGAACTGTGGTAATGCAGCTGTTTAACCCCTTAACATTCATCCCCTTTTGCTGAAAAAGACTGAAAGCTTGGAAGCATTTTGTTCATTTAACTCGTACAGTAACAGTACTGTGCAGCAGATGGCGATGCAACAGGTGTGTGTACAACAGAAAAGGCTACTATATATTTACTCTTTTTACAAAGCAAGGGACCTAAAACAATTTACACTGAGTCTTCTCTTGTCTTGTATTCAGGCCAGAGAATGTTAGAGTCCAGTCTCTGTTATATTTAACATGGTGAAGTGAAATTACATTGGCTTTCAGCAACCAAACCAATTGCCAGACAAGTTATTGGATGATTATTCTAAACTCTATTATCTTCACCAATGTGATCCAGCAGCCACATGTTTAGGAGGGATTATTGCATTCATGGTCTCCAGAGGATGAAGCCTACTGACTTTGTTTATTGTCTGAGAACATTTGGGTTCCATGTAAAATATCTGCATATGAGATGGATTGCTCTAAATTTTGCAAACATTTTCAAAATGTAAACTCTAACAACTTTGGAAACCATCAGATTTTTCATGTTGCACCATCAGCAGGCCATAGTTTCCATGTATTTGTGGAATGTCTCATTATTTACTAAATAGACAAATTTGTTGCAGATATCCGTTTTCCATCTTTGAAGGACATTTTACAGTTTGTTCTACACGTGCAGTAGTAGTAGTAGTAACCCGTATCTAGGAATACAAACCAAACCCAACCTGTAACTCACCCTCTTCTCCACCAATTGGTGCAACATGGCACTGCAGTAAATCCACTACACATTTTCTGACTGTTACACCACATGTCCATCATCTTCTCTGGCACTGTTTGATCAAAGTATTTATGATTAAACAATAAAGGACTGATAATTAACGTCTCTACAGTGAATCGTAAAGCCCTTGATGATCCTATGACTTTTCCTGTAGTGCCAGAATAAGCTTGGCTTCTTTTTGGCTTTATGAATCCCCTAAACTCCAAGTAGTTTCTGTGGGTGCAAAAATGTCTGTTGCGTAATATAACAAACAGTGTCATAATTTATCAAAAAATAATTGTCAAAAAAGAAAAAATAGAAACAGGATGTCTTTTGTTACTTATTCTGCAAAAAAAAAAAAAAATTGAATCAACGTGCAACATTCATGTAAGGGCCCAGAGGTGTTACCAATACTGGAAAAAATGGTGACATACCGGACATATTTTGCTTTTTGGCTTTGATAAATGGCTCAATTTTGGTGATTTATTTGAAGATGACATGGCTTTCAAACCCATCAGTGGATTTTGGGGGATGCTGAGGGTTAAAATGTTTCCCCAAGTACTGAACGATATGCTGCAAATTTAGCAGTATGCATTTCATGCTCCCCAAGAGGATGATTTGTATTCACTTCTTTCAGCCCCCTCTGACAGGAGACAGCATCACTCAATATGGATATATTTCCTGGATCTGCCGAGATGGTTACAACACATACACGGCTATCCACAGCAACAGCAGGCATACAGAGTAGAAATGTTAGAACAGATGCCAAAACCATCAAAAGTTTGCAATTTTTTTTAAAAAAGGATATTAGTATGCGAATGTTTAATTTATTGCCACAAAAAGTTCACTTTAAAACCCCTGCAAACTTGCTGATTTGTGCTCCACAGCTGGTGACACCACCCTGTCCTGCTACAGCCACCAAGAAAAGTTTAGACAAAACAGAAAGAGGGATTTCCCTCCTGTGAAATAACTAAACCTGCTCAAACTTTAAAAGAAAATTAATACTTCACGTTGGAGCCTTGTCAGATCCGAAGGAGAACGAGTACCTGAACTTGTTAGTTTCTGTTGATTGCAGTCTGCTTTGCCTTAGAGCAGTGTGTCAATGTCACCCTGCAGACTAGATAATGATACTGTCTTCCAGTGGTCATTACTTCTGTATGCAACTGGACTGCAGCAGGTTTAAAGTTGCCTCCAGCTAAAATGGTGTACGAGCAAACAGCTGCAATTAACGAAAGAGGTGCATTTAGCAGCACTGTAGAAATTAAGACTTAAATTGGAGGAATTCTAGGTTGTAAAAAACAAAAAGAAAGAAAAAAAGCAGACTAGAGTATATATGGGGTGTTATCGCTAAAAATATTTAGATGTGAATATTGCTTTTGGGCTCCCTGGTGTTCATCCTCACTTTCACTCCCTCCATCTGTTCTTATTGAGTTTGGATCACTCTTTTGTGGCGAGACCTCCCTCTTGCGATATTGGCTCCTCTGTCATCTCTACCTGCGTGACAAGCCGGCCTGGTTAACAGTCGTCCTGATTGGGAGAATCCGTAGTGGGCGGGAGCGGCTGACATGCTCGCTCGCCATGTGATGGATGTGTTTTGGGAGCGTGCGTGCCCCAGAAGTTTTAGAGCAGTAATTTAGTTTAATGACTCGGTGGCTCTTTGGTACAGGTCTGGGGAGGAGAGGGGGCAGATGCAGCCGGGGCCTCCATTACTGAAGCTCTGTGGTCAGACGGTGACACTATAGGGCTGTTTTTTTTTCACTCCCTCTCCCCCAGGAGACTATTTTCTTCTGAGAAAATAGTCTCCTGGACAGCCAGTGACAAACTGCCCTCTTACAATCCATTCAGGGTTGTACCTGCATCTGGGAGAAGCTTGAGATACAACACCCATTACCTCTTCATCCTTTCATTCTGAGCTACAGCTTCTCATCTTTCTTCCTCTCCTTATCCATCACTGATTCCTGACTCGTTGATGTAGTGTTTGGCAGGCGGTTCAGGCTTGTCACCCCTTTAGACAGGAGGAGAGCAGGTGAGTCAGTTACCGGTTACAGAGAGTGCATCGACGCTTCGAAGCCGCTGTCTGGGTGTGAAAATTCATCAGTGTTATCAGGAGAAATTAGCAAAGGTTAATGCAGCCCGAACCAGTGTATTTATGGCCTGAACGAAACAGACAGTGCTGTAGCTGGGAGTTCAGAAATGCTGAGGTCATGAGTTTAAGTGCCTGCTTAGATCACAATAAAGTGTGCGACGACAGTCAAGCCTGGAGGTGATAAAAGCATGCATGACATTCTCGGGGTCTACAAATGAGAGGATTGTGACCTGATTTTGATGATGTGCTTCAGCTGAGTAAAACAAGAAGGCATTACTTTAGCAACCTGAGCATCGCATTACCACTGAGTGTCAAAAAAATTACACCAAAATTGCATGCTCCTCATTTAGACAGTGCACCCAGACTAGACCTGAGACTATTAATGCTGCAGGTACAAGGGGAGCACTTAATATCAGCAATGTAAGAGATAATGGGGGACAAATCCATTGCGCTAAATCCCACCCACCTTAGTCACTGTTGCTGTGTCTGTCAAGTTTTCTACAGCTATAATTAACTCCTTGGGTTGGTGAGGGAATGCATCTCTGGCTGATTTTTTATTACCTCCAGCTAATTGTCTGAAAATAAGAACCCAGCAAAAGGTTCTTCAATGTGTATTTATGGCTAAATACTTGATATTAATGTGTGATGCAAGAGTTATTTTTCTATGTGAAAGTTGCTCTTGTATTATAGTAAGTTAAATTAACAAATTGTTGAATTAACTGAATGTATTTCTCAGAAATTATCCAAAAATCAGACACAGTATTGCTACCCTAATGCAGATTTGACGGCATACAGTGTTATACCAGACTCCATACAGCAAATCTGTCAATCCTGTAGTTACACACTAATCATATATCATGGCCGCCTCGAAACACTAGGTTTCTATTGACTGATCTAGCAGATATTTTACAGATTACTTGATTAATTTTAATTTATCTCCAAAAAATGCAAAACAACAATTTACTTTTAGCTAATTTTACTTTGACAAACTATGCATGATGGAGCACAGCATTAAAATGCATACTGTAAGTTAAACAAGAAACTCCAGAATTATGAAAATTAATAAAGAGGGCTTCATATTTAAGTCAGTAGTGCAACTCAAAAAGAAATCCAAGTTTCTCTGAAAGCCTTTAACAAAGTGAAGAAGTTCAGTCAGTATATTATAAAATGTGCAACACTGACACAGTTTTTAATTAAGTTTCGGTTATTGCTTCATACAGTTCCATTGTCTGATTACAGAAACAGAAAAAAACATGTAAATGAGAACAGCTTATAAAGTGATCATTTGAAGTACTCCCATTCTTATAAAACCTTGGATCTTTGGAAACTTTAACATTGTTTACAGCTGACTAACAACTGCAGCCAAAAACAAGTGCCATCATGCAACATAAACTACGTCTTGATGTGGAACACATACATGTGTTTATCTGTATTTAAACCCTACAATAGGAATTGACTGATCATCAGGAAACCAATTATCAGGTTGCATGTTTTGCTGACAACCAAATACTGCATATTTCACTAAGAGGCTTGCTGTTGGACCTATAGACTATATGGTTTGACCTGTGGCTGATGCTATCCGGAGTACCCGTCTTTCTAAAAGTAAGATTCTTTTCAACCATCTGCTCTAACAAGCACATCTATCTAGCAGACCACAACCTTCAAAATCCAACAAGAAGCACAGTCATCACCACAAATCAGCTACTTTGACAGTGGCTGAGGCTACGCTTGCGGATAACAGCTGACAGCTGAGTTAGAAGGCAGCCACAGATTTCCACATATAAGGGTCTAGACAACAATAAATGTTGCTTGAAGATATGAAGATGTTGCCTTATTTTGGGCTATAAAAGTAATAGAACAGCTTAGCAAAACAGAGAAGAACAGAAGATGCAATTGCAGGAGAAGAGAAGACAAACTAAACGATGTCACACTAAACAAAGGAGAGCATCCGACACCACCACTTCTATTGATATTGTACATATTAAACTATAGTAATTCACATTAATGAAGGAGTCCAGTTGTTAATGACAGGTTCTCTGCTATCACATGCTGTTAATATATAAGATTTAATATATACATCTCTTACAAATATTGATTATAATCTCCTTAATCACGAAAATTCGGTGTAAAAACAAAAAAACATATCGGTCAATACACAGCCTTAGCCTTAACTGTGAGTGCAACTACAAATGCAGTTACACTCTATGATGGAGAGAGAAGGATTCAGTTTATGAAAGCCCCATTTACCCCTGTGGTAGCCTGCAAGACAGAGAAATGTTGTGAAAAAACACTTGCGTTACAATGCTCCTGTGTTCATCGTCAGGGACAACCAGGAAACAGCCAAACCAAAAAGCTCATAAAGCATGTTTTGATTTTTTTTTTTTCCCCGAGTTGAAATTGCTGAAAAGAGTGTGTTATTATCCGAACATAGTCTCTGTTTGAACGCTCAGCTATTCAGATATTGAATGAAGATTGACTGCTGAAGTCCTCCCCTGCCAAAAAGTATTTTCCACCACCCACAGATTCATATATAGAGGGAAGAAAGGGAGGTGAAGGAAGGCAGACTTGTTCATTTGCTGTGTTTATGTGTGGGTGTATGTGTGTGGGTGAGGATGGCGAGAGTAGCAGCAAATGAGAGTGCGGTCTTCCCTGCAGACTCGTAGTCGTGGCTGTAAAGTTCTGAGATGGGAGTCATGCTGTGTGTGCCTTTGTCTAGGGGACATCACAGTGACAAGGGTTCAGTTTTATCACTGCAGTAATGGTGGCGAATGGGAATGCAATCTGCCGGCTCTGCCTCTGCTGCGTTACCTCAACCCTCCCTTCAGCCTTCGTCATCTATTCATTTTAGCTGTCATAGAGGCCAAACTTAGAATCTAGACGTTCAGTTCAGCGTATTTCAGACACTGACAAAATTCCAAAGCTGATTAGCATTGAGCGGCAGTCATGCTTCCAGCCACGTGTTCTTCTCCCTCCTGCTTTTTTCACTTTCTCATTGATTAAAGTTCCTGCACTGACCAGGCTATTTTTGCTTCATTTTTTTATTGAAGGAGGATTTCATCTCCTAGAGTGAGTTGCAGCTATCCACAAATCTATTACTAAGTTTGTGTATCTTGTCACTCCTATGTATTAGCAGTAAGTGTTAGCACTGTAAAGAATATATAAAACAGAAATAAAAATACGCAATTAAAAAAAAAAAAATCATTACAAGCAATATGTACAGTTTCAAAAACTGTAAAAATCTGTTAAAATAACAGGAAATATCAGTAAAATTATATGATTTCAATACAGTAGATTTGTTCAGTTTGATGGTTGTGAAATTAAAAGATTAAATTATATGTAATAATAGAGAATTTTTTTGTCTATGATTTTAGTAGTTATTGAAAACAAAAAAAACTAAAATAACATTTTTAAATATTCTTCACAACTTTTCAGTCCTTAATATACAGAATATTTGCTTTAAATAGGTCGAAATTTCTGTAAAATAAAAATATTTTTAGCTCATGAAATTTGCTACAGCCAAAAATAGTCTAATTTTATGGTCAAACATTGCAAAAGACAACATTATAATGATATACATTTTTGATGTGGACGTTTGAAGTTTTGGCCTTTTTTAACGGTTCACGTGTACATTTATACATTTTTCCAGTGATTTTACGATCTGTAATTCAACAAACCAGGGAAAACCTGAGACATAACAGTAACTTGTTCAAAAAATACAGATAAAAACTGTGAGAAAACATCTATTATTTAAAGTGTAGCTCGTATCACACTAGTGATTTTCTTCTTTCTGTTGTTGGTCAAGCTTAACTGGGCTAAGCTTGACCAACAACAGCTGGTGCAACCAAATGTGTCTTCATTACTGCAAGGAAAACATTCAATTATCAGCCAAACCATCAACCTGAAAGTAAAAGTAGATGCTATGTTTCTCAGAAATCTGCATTCATTCCTGCCACCCTTGTTAGAATTGAGTCCTTATGTCAAAAATCTTGACTGATGTAGGGAAAAAATGTAAATAAGCAACACTTATTCGCTAAACATGAATAGATGCAGCTGCTATCCTTGACGCTCGGTTCAACGCATGTTGGTTGACGGAGCATCTGTCTTAGTTTGACATGGGTGTGAATTCATTTCACTCCTGCGAGCATGTTGCTGTTTTTGATCTTTGCTTGCACTCTTTCATTTCTCTCTCTCTCATCTCTTCTAATTGGGATTCTTCGCACCTTGGAGTAGCGAGGCTTTCAAAGACAGGTAGTTTCACAGACAAACAAGACAGGTGTGAAGTCTCCCGAGTGTTGTTAGCCATAAAACAAGTTCTGCTCTTACTAGAAGGCAGACTTGATGAAAACATGAGCAAAATTATTGTCTGTCCTTTTAAAATCAGTTCGAAGGATCTGGACAATATACATCACGTTAGTTTACCATATGTTTTTAGATTGAAGTTACACCCAACAGATCTAGAACATAGCACCCACAGATATATTTTATTTTGATGTACAGCCTTTTGTGTTGTTGCTTTTGAAGTTTACTCAAATAAGTTCTATTTGATTTTTTTCTTTTGTGTGTGTAAATTCTTATTTTGAGGGTTTTAGAATGTTGGCTGAACAATGAAAAGCATTTTAAAGCGTTCTAAAATTGAGCTTCAGGAAACATTTTGTAGACCTCACAATAGATGACCTCGCATTAGTTAATAGTTAAGATAATCAGTAGTTGCCAGACTTTAATAACCTTTGTATTAAAAAAATGAAATAAATAAAGAAAAGGATTTGACACTTGCTATTTAAGGAATTTTTAAAGTTTACTCTGAAACAAAAACAAATATAAACCAATCCGGTGGGAAAAAATAAGAGAAAGCACTGCATAACTTTTTTTTTATCCAACATCTAATGTTTTTTTTTACTGTAGAATTACAAGTTTGAATTTAATTAGTCCAATATGTTACACATTTGTTATATCTGCACCTTAATCAGTGTATTTATAAAACTCACACTTGAATGTGAGCATATTTTTCAGCGCTCAAACATTTTACCAGATGGGCTCATTTTTATTATCCACCTCCACCTGCCAGCAATCAATCTCTGTAATGAATCCCAGAGCTTTTCCAATCATGTCTGTAAAGTGACACACTACTTAACATCCTATTTGGTAACTGGTGAAGGGAAACATATGGAGACGCCCCTGGTGTAATACTGCATAAACCAGAGGCGTGAATTTCCTCTCTCTCCACAACCTCCAAACCAACTGACACTAACTAATTTGAAGTGCTGCACAGCTTAATAAAACTAAAAGCAGGAAGAGCCATCTAGCCCACTCATTACATAGGCCTAATCCTTTATAGTTAATTAACTTTTTCCTCTGTGTCAAACAAGGGGAAATTTATAATGCTGTCAAGGGTAGCAATCCCCCCTTTACTTCTCTATCTCCCTGCTAGATTTGAAAGGAACATTTTAAAGCTGATGTTGGCACTGAAACATGCAGATGAGCTCAATCCAGTGTTCACCAGCGCTGAAATATTTACATGGTGGAGGAACGTTAAATTGATTCGAGTGTTCAGAAATTCATAACACATTCGCTCGCAGCAGTCCAGCTCGGGCATTTCACAGATACATGAACAGTGTGCGTAGGTGGGCGGGTGTTCCAGCGTGGGAGGTTTCTGCACTATGCTTTGCATATGCCTTTGAACGCTGTGTATTCATGTCTATATTTTTTGACTGGTGAAAATCCCACAGATTTGGCTCACATGAATGGGCCTGCAGCAGATAGCTTTGGATGCTGTTTACTGATGCATGGTAGAGAGGATGTTGTACAACTCTGTCTCATATATGAAGAGAAAATGAAAGCCTGTCTCTATTAAACAAGTCAAGCTGATTTTTAATCTGGCTTGTCATGCTAAAACTCTTAAGCAGTCTTGCCACTGCTGCCATAATCATCAGTACATTGTTTAATCTCTGACATTTTTGTATTAAAGCGTGTACTGAACATGGCAGCTTCTTGGGGCCCCATAAATGTCCTGAAATACTCAATGCTTTTATTGACACTGCAGTAAATTGTGACACCAACTGACTGACAAAAAATTCTAAAATTATTTGCAATAAAAATAATGTCAAAAGATGCAAATCATATTATATGTGGAAAAAAAGTTAAAGAATTTGAAATTCTGTGTTACAATAATTTGATGTGTAAAGCGATGCTGGTTCTGTGGGAAAAGCATGACGCTACTCTTAGATGGCAGTACAAGTTGTACAATCAAATGATTAGTAGTTTTTTTTGTTTGGGTTTTTTTTTTTTCCTGAAATGCAACTTTTGCACTGATAATTCAACCAGGATCATTTCATACTTTCCAATCCTTTATAATGCATCAATTGTTGGCCCACTTGCATTGTCTATGCAAAAAATAATGGGGATTTTCAGAAGTTTCGATGATTGACATCAAAAAAAATTTCCAGCACATGAATAGACAAACATTGGCAATTGGCAGATTATATTCTGGATGTTATAATCCAAGAAAGTTCACCCAAAGTCACCAGTCTTGTGTCTAGAAACTTTCCATGGTTCCTTCAGTTCCAAGATTGTGAAGGTCAGTGGACATATCAAAAAGCTCCTCCATGTTTTGGTGCAGAAGCCCAGTAAATAAACATGAAATAAGCTTGTTGGTAGGTGCAGTTTTTGACAAGTTGACAGGGAATTGTCAGTTGAATGACACAAGCTCTAGAGAACTCAAAGAAACCATGAAAGTTCCTTCATTTTGGAGAAATTGTATTTAGTTGTTTTTCAGGGTCACATTTGCATTTTGCTTTGGCCTTTTAGTACATGTCAAACATTTTGAAAACAAACATTTAAAAAATGAGACCCAAGTTGAAAGAAGTAATTTCTCTGTGGTGCTTATTTGCACAATAACATTTCTTAAAATCATCCATTAATGCTAAAATAATGAAGTGTTTTATAATTCAGATAAGGCTCAGCAGTTCAATCACCTAAATTAGAGCATTCAAATACCCATATTGCTTTGTGATCTGAAATCTTTCAGACATACAAACCATTTCACGACTTAAAATGGTTGTATCATGCAAATAGAACAAGTATCTCGTTATTTTGGATATACATGTGCTTACACATCTCTCTCTTTTGTCTTCTAGGCCATGGAACCAAAGGAGTGTTCGAGCT
This sequence comes from Amphiprion ocellaris, assembly GCF_022539595.1. Classification (NCBI taxonomy): domain Eukaryota; kingdom Metazoa; phylum Chordata; class Actinopteri; family Pomacentridae; genus Amphiprion; species Amphiprion ocellaris. The sequence goes on along the minus strand of NC_072777.1, from coordinate 21,838,216 downwards.
GCTGGCAGGCTGGAGGAGAACGAGGGAAAACCTACCTTTCAAGGAACGTGTGGCTGATGCTTTCGCTGACGTGATGGTTTGCTACACCATGACCAGCTCACTCTACATCATCACATTTGGCATGGGAGCCAGCCCTTTTACCAACATCGAGTCGGTGAAAATCTTCTGCCAAAGCATGTGCGTGGCCATCCTGGTCAACTACTTCTACGTGTTCTCGTTCTACGGCTCCTGCCTGGTGTTTGCCGGACAGCTAGAACAGAATCGCTACCACAGTGTTTTCTGTTGTAAGATCCCCTCAGTGGAGTACCTGGACCGCCAGCCCACGTGGTTTAAAACTATGATGAGCGATGGCCATGACCTGTCCACACACCATGACAGCGTCCCGTACCAGAACCACTTCATCCAGCACTTTCTCCGAGAGCACTACACAGAATGGATTACCAACACCTATGTCAAACCCTTTGTGGTCATTCTTTATCTCATCTATGCCTCGTTCTCATTCATGGGATGTTTACAAATCAGTGACGGATCGAATATCGTGAACCTGCTGGCTAGTAACTCTCCGAGTGTTTCATATGCTTTGACCCAGCAGAAATACTTCAGTAACTACAGTCCTGTGATTGGCTTTTATATATATGAGCCCATTGAGTACTGGAACTCCACGGTGCAGGAGCATCTGAAGACTCTGAGTCATGGCTTCAACAAGATCTCCTGGATGGACAACTTCTTCCACTACCTGCGAGTAGTGAATGTGAGCGCTTCGACTAAAAGCGACTTCATCACCATCCTTAAGGGTTCCTTCCTGCGCAGTCCAGAGTACCAGCACTTCACTGAGGACATCATATTCTCCAAGAACCGTGAGACTGATGAGTACGACATTATCGCCTCACGGATGTACTTGGTAGCACGGACCACAGAGAAGAAGCGCGAGGAGGTGGTGGAGCTTTTAGAAAAGCTTCGTCCATTGATGCTGATCAACAGCATCAAATTCATTGCCTTCAATCCCACATTTGTGTTCATGGACCGCTACAGCTCCTCCGTCATCTCTCCCATCCTGACCTCAGGCTTCAGCGTGCTCACCATCCTCATCCTCACTTTCTTCCTGGTCATCAACCCCTTGGGAAACTTCTGGCTCATCCTCACGGTTACATCCGTGGAGCTGGGCGTCTTGGGTTTGATGACCCTTTGGAACGTTGGCATGGACAGCATCTCAATCCTGTGCCTTATTTATACCCTTAACTTCGCCATGGATCACTGTGCACCACACCTGTACACTTTTGTGCTGGCCACCGAGCACACTAGGACGCAGTGCATCAAGTTGGCACTGGAGGAGCACGGGGCGGCTATCCTGCAGAACACATCCTGCTTTGTGATTGGGATCATGCCCCTGGTGTTTGTGCCTTCCAATCTGACCTACACACTGTTCAAGTGCTCCCTCCTCACGGCGGGCTGCACCGTGCTGCACTGCTTCGTCATTCTGCCCGTCTTCCTGACCTTCTTCCCGCCGTCCAAAAAGAGACACAAGAAAAAGAAACGAGCCAAGCGGAAAGAGCGGGAAAGGGAAAGGGAGCGGGAAAGAGAGAGGGAAAGAGAAAGGGAGGAGATAGAGTGCATTGAAGTCAGGGAGAATCCTGATCATGTGACAAATGTCTGAGTAGTTTGTAATTTTAGCAGTCAGTATCTGTGTTACTGGTGGATTAGAGGTGTCCTCCAACGCCGAGGCACCTCTTGAGGTGCAGGGGAGTCCGAGATGTCCCCCTGAGGAGTAGGCACTCGTCACTCCCAATAATAGCAGCTAAGCTGGTCAGAGTCGAGTGCAGCCCCACTGCACAGTCATTCAGTCCTTCAATCTGGACAGTGTATCTCATTTGCACAAACTGCAACATGCCCATAGTTCTAAAGCTCTTTCCCAACTATTTGGTGTATAAAAACAAGTAAGTAACCAGAACGTATGCTTGCTAAATCTGTAAGTACATCCTAAACACACGGTATGTTAGTCTGTTTAAATATTAGCAATTCTATGTTCGTCTCCTGCAGCCCTCATCTCAGAACAAGTGAGTGAGGTGCATAGCAGTCTGTTAAGCCAAGGACACTCAGACAAGTTGGTGAAAGTGGTTAGAGCGATAAAGGTACAAACTAAAACTGTGCAAAACACGACTGTGCACGCACCTTACTCCTCACACCTTGTTAGCAGCAAAAAGAAACAAAACCAAAATGTGTGGAAAGAGAGACAAAGTGGGCCCAAAGCACACCGCATGCTTTTCTGTAACATTAAAAATAGCTGAACAGCTGAACTGGGCAGATGGCATACACTGTGTCCATTATGAAGAATTATCTTGCACATTGCATCGTGTGAATAGAACTGTCAAGGTTTATATGAGCAGGAGGCAAAAATTTCTGCTTTATTCTAGAGGTCATAGAAGGTCTTAAGCAATGGCAGAAGAAATTGCAGTGGGCTGCAGCGTATGAAGAGGAAGTGATAAGTGACTATCACATAAGAGTATTTGAAAAAGCAGTCAGACTGATTCTTAGAGTGTGACTTAAGAAAATCCTAAACTGCTTTTGCACCAGAGCAGTAAAACCAAAAGTGAAAGGTGTTTCTAAGGCTTGAAATGTTTAACTTTCTAGCAGATTGATAATAACGGAAAGTTTCCATGGGTGTTTGAATGTCTCTGTGAACCACTTACAAAAGCTTACTGTCAGTGAAATTGGAAGGTCTGAATGTGATTCTACTCTAGCAGTGGTGCCAAATAGTGTACAGAAACTTTTGTTGGACATATTTATATAAAAACAAAAATATTCCATAAGTTTGAACTTTCATATAAATCAACCATAAGCTATGAGTTACGGGAACTAATTTAAAGGATTGCTGTTTTCTGTTGTTCAGGTCTGTGAAGCAGATTATGATGCAGATTTTACATTAAATAGTGAGGCACTTATTGTAAAGTACACCATCACTGAAGAGTGAAAGATTTATAGATAGTTGAAGTTAAAACCCTGAGCTTCTGGGTTTTGTTCCAGAGTAGGAAAACACAAAATTACTAAAAAAAAGAAAGAAAAAAAAAATCTACCCCAATCCAGAGCATGCTTTTCACTCCATTTGTCTAGACCGGGGTTTTACATTTTGCAAAAACTAGACATTGTTTATTTAGCATTTGTCTTTTTACCACCCATTAAATCTAAACTAATTGATATTTATCCTCAGCTCATGAGTTTTAGTCTCTTTTAGCTTCTAGTTGCACTTACCATACACTACGTGCCAAGTACCCAACAGCAGACACAAAGAGATAGCACTAAGCTTGTGAGCATCGTGGATCATTTATTAGTTAAAGAGGCAGATATTGCCTGTAATATTGGCAGAGATTAAAAGAAAAAGTACAGGACTTTGGTCAGGTGGTCAAAAAACTAAATGGCAAATAAATGCTAATGTTGCTCCATATTTACAGGATGGATAATACACAGCCAAATGTTGGTACAGCATATTTGCAACAGCAACTTTTTAAAGCTGATATCATTCTCTGTTGCCCCCAAGTCAACAAAAATATCAGTCCTGCTTTAATGAACACCATTTCCTCAAGCTGAAAACCATTGCGGGTAAATATTAACAGCTTGACAGACTGGATATGACAGATACTACAAAATCTTGTGATGATGTATAGCAATCTCAAGGAAAGAAAATTAAATGCGAACAAATGAATCATTTAAACTTGTTTCAATCATGACGGGTTCAAGTGCAAATAGCAAGTGCTGCAAAATACACTTATTGATCTTATAATATGAAAACTAAACCTAAGGAAAGTGTTTCATGTGTTTAGGAAAACTAGTTCAGGAAACTCTTCAATGAGAGATTCAGTCAGGGTAAAGAAGCTACTTAAACAGCGACTAACCTGGGAGTGGCACCAACACTTTGGCTCACTATTGATAACGTTGCAAAAGTAAGAGTACAAGACCATTACTGCCACCTGCAGTCCCGGAGCTGGTCTCGTCAGTTTAGGAACTGAGTATACTTTGCCCTAATACTTCAAATAACATTCCACTAAAAGAATAATTAAAAAAAAATATTGAGTTGTCCTCTGCAAATACCTTCTTCAATATTCAGTCTTAGAAGTCCAAAATGGCTGCATTCTCCCTAGATGGTAAACAGTATTATCTACATCTGCCAAAGTCCTGATAAGAATCTCTGTTGCAGTCCCAAAACAAACACACTCAAGGTCAGCAGCCCCAACAGATACCAATCTCACACTGACCTCTGGCAGGCAAGTCTTAGCTGGTGGCATGTGATAGAGAGGCCCCATATGTGAGCAGATGTAGCTGATTACAGGTCAGTCAATACCTTCGTAGGGAACTGGCTGATTCTTACTGAGCTGTCATTGAAGGGACACTGCTGTCTTTTTCCTTTGTGCTGCCACCAACAAGTAAATGGCTCTCCCACAAAGCAGCTAATCGGGCCGGTGAAGTAGAGGTTAGAGTGTTCATACTGGGCCAAATGTCAGTGGAAAATATGTGTTGTTTAACATAAGAGTGCGTACGTTTGTGAGGTTAATTACTAGTTATCGAAAACGCATTAAACCCACTTCTTGTGTATATTACTATCAGTGAACAAATGAGACAACTATGGAAAAGAATCCTGTACTTGTTTACCTGAGCATATGTCCTGTGTTTGAGGATTTAAGAAGTAACTCAAAGTGCTGAATTCTCACTTATGTTTCATCAGCCAGACATTGCCCTACTAAGAAATAGTGTTTATGGCAAGATATTTCCTCCAGCACCTGCAGTGAGCATCACATTATGTACAAGCCATGTCACGTATGTACAGCAAGAAGGCATGAAATGTTTGAAAAATGAGAAAGAAATGCAAATCTTAAATAATTTACTTCCCAAAATGGACTGTGTTTGCATGGCACTGTATTGTATGTATGCATGTATTTAATTTTCCTGTATGGAGTCTACGTTTTTGTTTTTAATTATGATTTTGCTACTCTGTAGTGACTTATGTTTGTTGTTTCAATGCATATTCTGTAACACCATGTGCTGCAAAAGAACAAAACGAGTCATATCTGTTCCAAAACAAAAGCCAGAGGACAGTTCATGTGTAAAATAACTGTAAATTACTTTTTTCTATATTTTCTATAAAAAAAATATAACATAGAAAGATTTTTAATGACAGAATTTTCTTAAAAAAAGAATAAAAAGGGAAAAAAGTTTAACACAGTAGGCCAGTAATAAACAGTGGAATGTTGCCAGTATACTAGATCTTATTCCTTGCACACTGCAGTGTCAATATTTGTTGATGATACACGTTTTTATATGGGAAACTGTGGCCACCATTTTGTTGTTTTTTTGTGTGTCTTGACGCCGTTATAAGCTCAACTTGGTCCTCACATTTAAGAAAATTATATGTTACTCAACAGCCCTTGTGTAAACATCAGAACAGTCTGTCAGGCTTTGTAACGATCACTTTTAACAAAAACATAGGTTAGAAATTTACTGAATATAAACAGAATTATGTTGTGATATACACCTATAACAGTTTGCTATAAGGCAGGTCAAGCTAAAGCAGCAAAGATATCAATATATAGCTTAGCTTTTCTGGAAGCTCATTCCTAAATATAATTGGTGTCCTCATCCTGTACGGAACCTGCCATTGTTTCCTAGAGCACTATTTCTGTATCCTAGCCACATTCATCACTTTTCAGCTTTACCATAATTAGCTGAATGCCACCTGGTTCAGCTAACGTCTACTTAAATAGCATCGCAAGAAATTAAGAATTAATCCTCTATGACAACATACACAGTCTTACCAATGCATTATGAAAACAGCATGTGATATCAAATATTTAAAAACACTTCTTGATAGTTTGGTCTTCTTTTGAAGAGAAGCAAAGATGAACCTCGCATTAGTCTATATTTCCCTTATTGTCAAGAAATCTGCTGAAAAAGCCAAAACAATGTGTTGTGACTCTGTTCTTCCTGACCTGCCAACCATGTGTGCAGCCTCAAGCTCACTGGTGTCCATATTTATTGGGAACCAATCCAGTTTAACATATGTTAAGGCCAATTCATAGTTTCCATATGATGCAGACAGCTGATGCATTTCCATTCATGTTACAACAGATACACGCCGGTCTGCTACGTGAACAGTCTATTACTCCACACAGAAAAACAAACAGGGCTCCTGAGGATGTTTCTGAGAAGTTGGCTGGGACTTTACATTTTTCACAGGAAGTAGCAGCGGGTTACAGATTGTCCTGTAGCACTGTGTCAATTTGATTATTCCTGAGGTGTGTCAAGTACAGTGGGTGGACATAGCACAGGATTTCTACAGAATTTAGAAACTTCCTACTGTGTGTGGACACTGTCAATGGAAAGTATGTTCAAACTGAGGTACCTCCAAAGTCTGGCCGCAACGACTTTAACCACAACTTGGGTAGATGACAGGATGTACATCATACCATTGCAGACATGCAGATACATAAAATATGAATTGTCCTTTACTTAAGCAGGGGTCATTTGTTAATAAACTACAATATGTGTGTCATTGGAAATGAAGAACATGTTTCTAATTCTGTTGGTGCGGTTCCTTTCTGTTGTTATAGTTTTTGGACAACAGTGGAGCTCAGTTGCATAGAGGAGGAAAATAGTAGGCTTTGGATACAATACAAGGAATATCTGTTGATTTACTGTGTAATTTTGATGGTTTTGGCCTTTTCATGTGATTTGTTGACAATGAGATACAAAGCTTTGCTAGCCTCCTTCTTTAAAAAAAACAACTTGCACAAGATACTACTGAAGCTAAAGGTCACTCTGCTCTAAAAGCTTTTATGTATTGATTCATGGAATTAATGATGAGCCACACTTATTCTCCTCCTTTATCATCATGTAAAAATAATCAGTCAATAGTCAGTCAACCTCTAAAGTTGTGCATTTTGTGTGTGTGTGTATAACTCATATACAACTCATTAAATTCAAATAGGAAAAAGACAAAAGAATAAAAATGACAAAATCTTTAGTGATATTGTCAACATTTTAGGCAGATATATGAGTGTACTGTAAGTGTCATGGAATCCTTTGACCACACACCAGCAGATTTTCAGTTTGTGCAATCAGGGACAACACAATATTCCCACAATACGGGGCAATACAAGTATGCAATCATTATTTTGCTTGTTGAATAATGTACTTGGCAAACCTGTTCCAACCACAGCCTCAGAGGACAAATTGCTGTTTTACTGTAACTCATCTATCTTGTGTGTTATGTGACTAAGCCACAAAAATAGGCTCTTGTTGCTCCTATTACTCTGCCAGTTATTTAATGACTTCTGATTCAGCATTTTACAGTAAGTTTCAACATTGTGCAGAAGCTCAAATGAAAGTGTGGTTATTTGAGTGACCCTAGTCCCATTTAAGTTCAATTCCTGCAGTTAAAGCAGGTGTATTCAGTGAAGTTTGCTTTGTACACATCTACATCTATCCATCCACCATATGCTTCAAGAATCAACTGTTTACTTATTATGCATTCAAAATTCTAATGTATGGCGTCATCTGTGGGTTTGTGTTGCCATCAAAAAGCTATTTGTGCTATCATTTCCTTGTCCATTTCCATGCAGTTCCATCTGACTGAGGGTCTTGTTTAACTTGTCTGAAACATCTAGAACAAGGATTGTTTACAGTAGAATAATGTGTTCATATAAATCTAATACGACTACACTTTGTCAGTTGTCTTGACAATTATAAATATGTATACAGAGGATTCTGGTCTGAGCCTTTTATACTGAGTCCTAAAAGGGTATACCACTCAATTTAAGAAGATCTGTGTTGTATGTGATTTATTTGGACAATCTTGTCAGTCTATTAGCATAACTAGTGCTCCCTTAAACCACAAAATACACGTAAAATTACAGAAATTAGTCAGTCATGTTCGGCTCTCACATAGTTTCAACTCAGCCTGGAGGTGGGTAACTTCTGAGAGGATTTTGGCTTAACTTTAGTTGCAGCTACATCTACTAAGAGTGAAATCAAGACCCGTTTAGCTCTTAAGACTAGTCTTACACATCCTTATGAAACTCTGAGTGTAAAAATAAGTCAATCAGAATAGACTATAAAATGAAATTCTGGATCTTTAGTGAAACAGCGGCCGCCATATCGATGTAACAATTACAGAATAATGTAAATGCAGCAACATAATCAAAAAGTACCAGAGATACAGGAGTCTTCAAAACAGTGAACTGCCTCAGTTATACAGCAATATTTACCATGTGCCAAAATAGCTAACATTAGCTACCAGAGACTCCTGGGTGACGGTCCAACAGTTGATTGATATATTAATATATTTGATATATGTTGCTAACCTGAAGGCTGCCTCGGACGTTTATTGCTATCGCTGCAGTCATTCATATGTCTGATCTGTACCTCCTCCACAACTTTAAGTGGTGATAACAAATCTACTGAGGCAACCAGGAGATGGAGGAGGACCCTACAGCCATATATATGGGACTGAAAACAACTGATAACAGCCAATTAATGGGCTGATAACATTCAAAGCAGGTGATTTGAAAGTATCTATGTACAGATCATGAAGGAAATATTTCCACCGGTTTTATGATTATGGCTATAAAATCACCAGGGAGCCCACAATGTTCTTTGAAGAGTTTTCAACCATTTATTAATGTCTGTAACATTCCTGGGTGGAAAGAACAGTGGCTGATAGAACATTATTTAACCCATCTGAATCCAGGGAACATAGTTTCTTTGTTCCTGTCACATTTCTACTCACTGTGGGCTCATTTTTTTTTGACTGCAATGTAAAGTGCTGCACCTCTATGAAAAGAGCACAACTGACTTCCGAGTGTAAAAAAGAACTCAAAAGGTCTTTTGTGCAGTATGGCACCCTTATAATGCCATCATTTGTAAAAGTAGAAACATAAAAGTTGAATTTCTATGATTACTTTTTTTCCAAAAATTTAAAAAACCTGGACTCAACATACAAAACATTTTTCCAGGTGCCCACAGGTGTTGCACTGGAAAATATGGAATGTTTTGTTTTGTTGGGTTTTTTTGTTTACATACTTATCATACAAGTCTCTCTTTTGGTCGCCAATGGCTTCTCAGTTGCATCGAGGAACCCAGGATTTTGGAATTTTTACAGAATTAGTTGCCAATGGTTTATTTTGGGCAGATCTTCCTGCTACAATAAATGGAAACAACGGAGTTCAGAGGGTTAAAGCAACAATATGTTATTTTAGGTGAACTGTGGCTGCAAAATGATAAATACTAATCCTAACCCTTGTGATAGTACTGACAGCTAAAATGAAAAGAAACATTAGCAAAAGTACAGACAAGCCTGTGAAATGACCCAGTAATGTCTGTCATATATGAAGACATGTAGACTGATCATGTCAGAGCTGGAAAGTTCAGAATGGCAAACTCCAGAATGTATTCAGCCAAGAAAGAATTAAGATTTTATGTATTTAGCTTTTCATTTGCGAGAGGGAGAACATGCTTCGTTTTTTTGTGGGGTTTTTTTTGGTTTGTTTGTTTTTTTTTACTACCAAAAGTCTTGCATCAGATGTTATAAGCTAATGAAAAACCTTCACGTACAGTTAAAAGTAGCCTTATGCAGACTGTTAGTGAACTTCAGATATTTTTTTTGTATCACTGTGGTATTAAAACACACTTTTGGGAGCCAAACTATTCTCACAACTATTTCAGAACATGGTACGAACAAAGAAGAATCTTTTTTTAAACTGGGTGGTATTTCTCTTTTAAGTGTTATAAGCGCCTGTTAGCTTCGTAAGTCTGTGCTCTTTGTATAACCAGTGGCATTGCCTTGCATATATTTTCCAGTATTTCAGTACAGATGTCAATGGAGTATTTTTCTTAGATTGTGCCTGAGCTATCGTACAGCTTCAGATCCAGATGCAGTAAAGATACACTTTTGATGAGATGACAATGCTGTGACATGTTTTAGGCCGTTTGTGTGTCATGAGAATAGGTGTGTGGAAGTGTATCGAGTTTGACTTTAGACTTTCAAGTGCTGTTCATTCTTAATGCCTTTCTCATTCAGCATACCGTCAATCACATGAAGTTATACCTCTGTGAAACTGAGATAAGAACATGCATGTTTGTGCCCGGAACGGATGGAAGAAAGGACTGTTATCCCCTTCTTACCACCTCAAATCACTGTCAGCATTCATGTACTTTCTGTAAATGTTAGCTCAGTGTACAGCTCTGCATGGCTTTATATTGTACACACATGTCACCGAGGTATAGCCTCCAAAGAAGAGCAGGAAATTAAAGCTCTTTCTTTGTGTTGCCGGTTTTCTGGTCGCCTTCTGAGGTGTTGGCAGAGCTTGAACTCTGCTTTGCTAATCTATGCCTCTTACCAAACGGCAGTAAGGTTTAACCTCATGTGACTGCAGTGACAGAGAGAAATCGGGTGTTGGGGGGGTGGTGGGAGGTTGAGGGAGGAAGAGATAGAGGGAAACAGGATGCAGGCAAAACAGGAGGTAAGCCCTCATTTGAATTTGAGAAGATTTGAGCAGCAGGGATGATGGGAAGTTTTCCGGTGAAGGGAGATGTCGTATGAATCGGGGGTGACTGCGGCACTGCTAGAAGTGTCTCTGTTCAATCCTTTGCTGCTGTAATGAGTCTTAGAGCCTTAGTTTACTTATGGTGAAAGTTGCTGTTTGTTGTGACACATGCAGGTTTGCCCACTTTAGAGGAAACTCATTCTATCTTTCAAAAAGGGCATTTTTTTTTGTTTGTTTGTTTGTTTTTCAAGTTCACTTTAGTGAGAAGAAAATGGTATTGCTTCACAATTTTCTCCAGTACAGAAGCATTTTAAAAGGGTACTCCGGCATGTTAATATTACACTTTCATAAAACTGTCAGACTCACAACAACAGCTTTTAAATCTCAATATTTACAATGGATGTAGCAGAGGCAGAGATATCGAATTATTGATCATCAGCATGCATGGCTGAATAGCAGAATTATTTTATGGTAATGCACATGTAAGCGTAATATCAACAGAAATATGAAGAGGTTTTAAACTACATTCCGACATGGAACCTCTCAGTAAGTAATGCCCTCAGTACTGGGAGAAATATTCTTGTATCTTGCCATGATATCAGGGTGGCTGTGGAGACTGCAATATCTGTTGATTGGAACACCACTTTGGTTCAAACAGATAAGACTAAGCTATTGGATGACATATCTTCCCAAATCAAAGTTTTCACTCATTCTGCCAGTTGGATTGGTACGAAATGTTGTACTGACATTTACGGGTTCCAGAAAATGTATCTAAACAGATTCACAGAATCCCCAGACTTTTTCTTTCACACTATGACAAGGATGACATTTACGACTTTAAAGTAAAATTTGTCCACAGCTATGAATGGATTGCAATGAAGCTTGGTCACACTTTAACTGGATTTATTGGCTATCTGAACTGCATTTGGGATAACAGACACACACACTGCTGTGTGAAGGTGGAAGAGCAGCTGGACATTGTGGTTTTCATCCTATCTGTGTGGCACTTTCATTTGTAGAAATAAGTTCAACACCACATCAGTGTCTCCTTTGAAGGATGATCTGAAAACATCTGTTTGCGCTCTAGGATGGCCAGCTGTTCAACCACCTTCTACTACAATGGTCCACATTGATTTTATACATTTGACTTCTGACATGGTCAGCATCTTAACTCTCTCGACCCCTAAGCAGTTTATTTTTACTCACCGTGGGCTAATTTTTTCACTGCAAATATTAGGTTCTGCACTTTTATGGAAACAGAACACCCATGCCAAAGTATAGAAAACTCAAACACGTCTTATGGCTGTAAGATTAAAAAGGTGCCCCCAGGTGTAACCAATACATGAAAAATATGCTGGCTCTACATACAGTACAACAGATATTTTACTGCCTACATTTTTTTAAATGGTTTCCATACTTGTCTCCTATCAGCTGTGTGAAAACATAGCCAGCAGTTCAGCCCAAAAATCTCTCTCTTTTTTTTTTTATATGACTGCTGAATGGCATAACCTAGGAGCCATTCAGCAGTCATGTCAGAAAAATTAACCAGAATCTTTAGTTGTTTTGCAAAATCTGGTTAGACAAAATGGTTTATCACAATCTTTGCCATAGAACTGGTTAAGTTTCCTGACACAATGGCACGTCATCTGTAGTTCAAGGAAAATCTGACAATTCTGTTTTCACAGTTTCTGGCTCTGATAAATAATATAATTTATGTGATTTTTTTTCAACATAGTATGCCTTTTATACTTACTGACTGGCTTGGGGATTCAGAGTGTAAAGAACTAGATCTGAGAATCCATCACAGACCATCAGAACAATGTTATGCTGTGCTTCGATGACCCCTTTACTTCTCATGTAGCACCATCATTAGGTCAAAAATCCAGTATTTAAAACATTTGCATCTCAGGCTAAATTAGAGAATGTAATAAACATGTCTGCTAGCCAAATATCAGCATTGTCAATGTAATCATGCTAGCATGCTCATGTTAGCATTTAGCTTAAAGTATCATTGCAGTACCACCTCATGCAGCTACCAATGTGATTGTGCTATGTGGCAAATAACTGCTACATTGACAAAATTAGGCCACTGGAGCCCCAGTACAACCAAAGATTCTACGCTTCCCATCATGCAGTTCAACAGCATCTTTTAATAGTTTCTTTTAAAAAAAAAATTCTACCAAATGTGTTGGGACTGAGGTACCATTGATAGTATTACTTAAGCTGTAAATACTTTAAAAAGCTCCCTCCAAAACCAAAGATGATATAATACAACTGTCCAAAAGCAGAGTAACCAGCCTTGACCTGTAAAACTGCCAGAGTGCCCTTTAAAAGCTCATTCAATGACATGCAAAAATGTATTTATTTTTTTGCTATAGTAGGATGTTCTGCAGGGAAGAGCTGGCATTTCATTTTCAGTTCACTCCAGTTTTCCCCTCATAAGTTGATAATTTCCCTAAAAGCCTATGTTTTATGTGCAGGCAGTAGACAGCCTCAGCTTTATACTTTACAACACTGTAAGTTTTACTGTACACAGCAACATCATAGCGGCTTTTTGTAATCCCCCCCCCTGAACTTTTTACTTCCTGAGCTTAATGTGAGTGGCAGCAGGAGTGGCTGCTGTCGTGTTGTGCTCCGTTGCAGCGATATTGCGCCAAGCTGCCTTGGCCGGGGATATTTTTGGCTCCCACCTTGTCTTAATCCTGTCGTGATTCTCCGATGGATTATTCATGCTTCTTCTCCCCCTCTCACCCCACCTCCTCTCTTTCTCACCTTCCCTCTCTCCTTCCTTCTTTTACACTTTTCCATCCTCACCCCTGAGCGCCTTCATTTAACACGAAGCCAGTCTTCCTCTTAATACATCCGTGTCATCATTAAAATGCCTTGAAGTGTGTGCTCCCATGCTGCCAACCGATCATTCCTATAATTTATTTAGAAGGTTGTATAACATATCTGCAGCTTTCCCCATACACTCCAAATATATAAACCAACAAAGTACTATATCAATAATCCTGTTAACACCACTACCTACCTTGTATTGTATCCCTCCACTCTCTCCTATTCACTGAGATCACTTTTCTTCACAGCCTATTCAAGTAGTCTGAATTCCCTGCTGAGTCCTGCTGTGATAATTACTTCCATAGAATCCTCTCTTTAGCTCTTTCTCTTTCCGCCTAAAAACAAGATCCAGAGGACCTTCGACAATGAATAGCATTTAAAAGTGTATGAATATATATTACACTAGAGGCTCAAAGTCCATTAGAGTGAGTGGGTGTAATCGAAAATCTTTACTGATTTGTTTATTTGCAATTTGTGACTGTCACTTTGCGAGGCTGCAAACGAATAGTGGTGAAAAGTTGTTTGTGTTGAAATGGCGGAAGAGGCTTGATTATAGTTAACTCTGGATCTTATTTTGTAGCTTGGTTTGGCTCAAAACAGCACAAACAAATGGCAGCTTACTGATCTTCCTGTTAAATTTCAAACCACTTTCACACTTTACCATCTAATAGAAGAAATCTGGGTGTTTTTCAACCTAGACAGGAGCTTCACAGTAAAGATCTTTTAATATCTAAAATGTGAAAGTAATTTCATATTTTAATTTTCAAAAACTACTTGGCTTAGCATGGACAGAATTACTGAAGTAGCTGGCACATTGTTTTGCTAGTTTTTAATCCTGTTAAAGTCTCAGAATTAAAGATGCAGATATTAGTTTATCAGTGGATTAGTTGCTCTATGGAATAATAATTGGCAACTCCTATAATTTATCTATCAAGCAAAAAAAAAAAAAAAAAAAGCCTTTCTTTGCCCAAATCCAGTTTGCTATTTTGTCATGATTGACTGCTTTCTTAGTCTTGCACTGAAGTACATTTAAATATCTAGATTTTGGACAAAACAAGTAATTTCAGCATATCACCTACAAGATTTTACAGCTCAACAAAGAAAATACTGACAAATTAATTGTTTGTAGAAATAGTTGCAGCCTTAAAAATCACAGAAAAATACACATATATACTCCAGATTACTCCCCATATTAGACCATATTTAAACCCATCCAAAATCTTTAAATGTAGACAAGAATTTGAAGTTTGGAAGAATCATAAATGAGCATCAGTAAAATCAGTATTTATCCATGTGTTGACTGTCTGATAGAACTGAAACAAATGGTCTGAAAAAAACCACACCCCTTATCCAGTGAGGATTAACGTACATACATTATATCAGCTTGTGCATATTTTTGTCGTGTGTGACTTAAACTCGCTTTTCTCTCAGATGTCATGTGAAATAACACAATCTTCCCGGCAGCAGCAAAACCAACAAATAGTCTTCCATAAATGCAGACATCTAGGTGATATATTATCAGCAGAAAAGACCTCTTGCCAATTCTACCTTAGCCATCTCAGCTATTAAGAAAAAATAAAAACAAAGAAAAAAAATTTCTATACATGTCAGACTGAAGTCTCCTGGGTCAAAATATTATTCCGAATCCTTTTTCCGAAGCTTTTTGCGGTGACTAATTGAGTGTACTCGGCACATTACAGCCCAGCTCTGGGGCTGACGGCCAAATCAAAATGCTCTGGATGTACACATGGAAGGATTTTGGATAGGATTTGAGCCCAGGCTTTCATAGTGTATACAGGTCTGTTGTGGCTGAGGAGCTGAACGCCACCGATCAGACCAGCCAAAACTAGAACCGTAGTATGACGACAATGTACAGGAATGTCTTAGTTTCAATTTATTAGAAGAGGTATGCTTTTGAATGCTCTGACTATTTTAAATGTAAACTTCTTTTCTACTGCCTGCTATGTTGAAGCTATAAATAGTATGCATATGATCAACCTTTTTTACTTGACAGAAAGAAAAAAAAATTTTCATTAAAAGAGCTTTTGTCTATGAAACACCAGAGTGGCTTCTGTCATTTTTGTTGTCTATTTCAATCCAAGCTCAAGACAATATGGTGGGCAGATAGTGAAGACAGAGCTTTCTTTTTCTTCAGGGACCAAAACCAGCTGCCTGTTATCTTGAAATCACAGCTTAATTATTTAATTATCTTCAGATATCAGACTTGTTCTGTTGCCAGCAACATAAGTGACTCATAATGAGATATCAAAGTTTATTTTTGTCAGAATTTCATTTAATGTTGCCACGGGCAACATTTTCTGGTCAGAGATGAGCAGTTTGGAACAGAAGGGTTGTGTTGCTGCTGGTGCATCTCCCTATGTGATGGCCTGAAGTTGGAGAGATATCTGCAGGTATGAACTTCCCACATCAATAACTCATAGGTCAAACATTCAAGCAAGACACAAATAACACCTCTTTCCAACTGTGGTAAGGTACAAAACAAGCTACAACCCAGTTTTCATCAAAATAAGCCATCTAAGGTGGGCAAACAAAACTGGGTACTTTGTGCTGTAGGGCTGCATGATTACAGCCAAAATCATATTCCCAATTATTTTAATCAATATTGAGATAATGATTATTCATTATTTTTATTGCACTTTCACATTTGAATAAGCACTGCTTTCACTTTGATGTTGTGCTACATTCCTGCTGATGTATAACTTTTTGCATTAAAATAAGTGCTTCTACTTGACATAAATACAGTTGGACCAAAAACACCTGTTATTTTGCATTAACTAGTTCTTAGGTGCTACAAATTGCAGATGTTCTCTAAATTCCTTACATGCTGTGGTAGTTGCTAGCTAGCTCCAGCTGTGCACAGAGAACCCTCTAGTCTTCACTTAAATTCTGCACTGCAACCACTTAGACAGGTGTCTGACCAAAAAATTATTTAAAAAAGAGTGAAACAAGGTTTTTCTAATGTCTGATTAGAAAACAGTTGAAAATGAGTAATTTTATATACATGCATATTTTCGATGAGTGGAGCAAGTACTTAAAACATTAATTCGGATGTCAATTATGTCCATCCCATTGTGGAGAATAAAAAAAACAAATAAAAAGTCATAGTTGTGAATAATAGTCAGTTCATTGTGCAATTGTGAGATGAATTTGCAGGGACCATCTACAAAGTGGAACACCGAGAACAGACATTACAAAAAGATCTGATCATTTCATTCAGAGACTTTAAAGTATAATTAGCACAACTAAAATTTTAAAAATCATTTCTTTTTTATTTTGGAACTGCATTGCAATACCAAACTGTTCTAGTGAACCCAACTGGGAAGGATCCTGCACCAGACTTTCATCCCATCTCAGAAGAAGTATCCATCCATCCATCCATCCATCCATCCATCCATCCATCCATCTATCCATCCATCCATCCATCCATCCATTTTCATCTGGTTATCCAGGGTTGGATCGTGGTGGCAGCAGGCTAACCAGGTTACTCTAGACGTCCCTCTCCCTGGCAGCACTTTCCAGTTTCTCCTGGGGGATCCCAAGGCATTCCCAGATGAGATAAGCAATGCCTCCAGCAAGTTCTGGATCTACCCCGGGGTCTCCTCATAGTTAGACATGCCCAGAAAACCTCCAAATAAAGGCACCCTGGAGGAATCCTAATCAGATGCCTGAATCACCTCAGCTAGCTCCTTCCGATAAGAAAATTCAGCAAATCAACTCTAATCGAACTCTCCACCCCATCTGTAAAGCTGAGCCTAGCCACATTATATAGGAAACATTTTTAGCCGATTGTATCAACAATTTCCCTTTTTTGTCGCGACCCAGAGCTCACTAATACAGGTGAGGACTTGAAGCATGGATCCATTGGTAATTTGAGCACTCAAGTATCTCCAGATCTTGTTAAGAAGAAGCAGTTGAGTAAATATAAGATGGACTGAATGTCTTTGTCATTAATGAAATAAGCCTAAACCAATGCTTTTGACATCTTTGTGTGGTTCCTATTCTTTGCACCTCTTATAGCAATCATGAGGCTGCCGGTAAGTGCCTCTTTTATTGCTTCTATCTCACTGATGTTGCCTTTTAGAGACAGGCCTAGTAAAGCTGACAGTGCTGGCAAACTTAAGGCTCACAGGAGCTGATGCAATCACAACCAAGCAAGACACCCCAGTTTTACTGTAGTCAACAAGAGGCCGAAACTGCAACCAGTATCCATTACCTGATTAATAATAAGATCGCAAAGAAATAAAATTTGACATCTTAAGAGAAGTGCAGTGAAACAAAAACTAGCATCGGCAGCTGCTCCTGGCTTTAGCACAATTACAGCCATAAATGTGTCCTTTAGCAAATTAACTAACTACTCCAGTGATACTGCTCTTTGACAAATGGAAGGAAACTGGTTTTACTGGGCAGTGTCTGTGTGTAAAAGTGTGAAATGAAATGAAAAGTGATAAGCTGGACAGTGCTAAAATGGTACAGTTGTACACTCAGCAAAGCTTCCTAACATTAATTAAAGTCATGGCTGGTATCATTCTGAGTGAGGATAAAAAAAACAACTAACACGAAACACCACTGAGTAATAAAAGAGAAACATAAAGGGTTTAATGTTGCACATTACAAGACTTACTTTAAATAAAAAAAATAAACTTGCTTTTACTTTTCTCTTTGTATGCTTTCTGAGACAAATCCGACCACAAATGAAAGACATTTTACTCAAGTCTGTTCAAACTTTCTATAGAAAAACATTCCTTCCAACAAAAGAAAAAATATATCAGGTAAGTTAACTAAATGAAAACACTTGATTAAATCACTTGCTGAGGAAAAACCATTAAGAATGGCTACATTTCAAATGAAATAGTACCGAGAGGGTGCCTTGAACACTTGGCCAAAGACAGATAAAATTGTAAGGAATTTAACTGTTCATGTCTTTGTGTGTGGAACACACAAGCACAAACTTCTGAGATTTCTATCAAATTTAAATGGATGTCAGGCTTTTAACTTTGAGTGACACCAGTTTCAGTGCCTTCCCCTCATAAAAGTAGATGTTCTCATACGGAAAGTGAACAATTGTATTTGATATGATTGGTTTGAACTAGGATTGCAAATTTGAAACAGTTTTACAGATAGGAAAAATAAAGTAAAAACCAGGTTACATGATAAACAAGCTTCCACAGTAAATAACCTGTAACATTAATAAAATATCCACAGCGCTTTCATAACAAAAATAATCCTAGATGATCTACATGATGAGTAATGCATTTATTGTACTTAACATCAGTCCAGCTGCTGGAAACAGCTGCTCAGCTGGAACACATGTCTACAAATACTGTTGCAGCAACTACATCAGTCCAGGAAATATCTCAGTATTTACTGCCATCTTTAAAATGTATTTATACTCTTTACTCTTCACTTTTGTTTGACGGTTGTTGGAGGTATCTAACTGGGGTCTTGCTGCTCCAGTATGTTAGCAGCGTTAGCAGCTACAGCTGTTCTGTCAGTTTTAAATCTTTGTTAGCAATAGCATGAAAATCCTAGTTTAGCCTTAGCATTATCTGTCTCTGATAGTTCGTTAAGATGCTAGACACCTTTTTACAATCTAATGATGCAGAATTTATCAGCACTGAGCATGTAAATAGCAGGAAGATGCATAAAAAACATGCTACCCTTATTGGCAGTCAGTAAACACACTTGTAACTCCATTTCAGAGTAAAATGATTCACCTGGTGGTGCAAGCAGGTACTACATGTAATCTACAATTCCCCATCTTCTGCCTTTTTAATTGATTGAACTGCAACTAATTGAGTAAAAATTAATCATTAACATCACTAGGTAGGAACAAAAAATGAAACATAAACATGTATATATTGTATATAAATTCAAACGATTGTCAGTGAATGATGGGAATCACGCTGTGGTCTTCAGTCACAGCATATAAACTAAGTGAATACTGTAGAATTCATGCTTCCCATTAGCATCAAAACAGAATGAAGGAATGTCTTGTGAGGAATGCTACTCTTTGTTTTTGTGCACATTTTGTCATTTTTGACCTCAATCCAGACAGGGCTGATATCCCCTCTTCTAAATTTATTACATTACGGGGAAGCTCACCGGTACTAATTACAAAAGCCAGTCAGATAATGAAAATAGTCCATCTGGCACAGGGAAAGGGAGGTGAAAAAAGCGGTAACAAGCAGACGAGAAGAGAGAGATAGCAGATGAATCTCCTCAATCCGACACCTTTTTTTCAAACAAACTCCTTCTCACCCTCTCCTACTGCCTGCATCTCTCTAGAAATTAAATATTCATGGATGCCTGGTTTTTATCTGCTGCTTATCATCCTTCCAGCCTCCTGCTCTGCTACTACTGCTGCGATTGCTACTACAAGAGCTCAGAGAGAGGCCTATTTCACCTGTCGTCAACCCCTACCTGCAAGTCCACACTGTTTAAAATCTCCCACCCACACAGGAAGACAAGAAGAGGAGCTAAGTAGTGAAATAAAAACATGTGGGGGGTGGAGTATCTATTTCTAGGTGCAGATATTGCAGAAATTGAAAGGGGGAGGGAGGAAAAAGGAACACGTGAATGGAGGGGGGAAGATACTGCACATGGCGCACTGGGAAGAGCATCATTTTATGACTGTGATATCTCCTGAAATCTCAGCAGCTCGTGATTTTTCCCTCCCACAGAGAGCAAATATGGAAAAATATTCCATCACTGAAGGGATTTTCAGAGCGTGTTAAATAAATTCCGAGATTTGTTATCACTCTCAGGATGCTGAAGCTGCATCCTTCAGCCTGAGCTGCTTTACGGCGTCAGGAGAAGAGCAATTGCTCCCCCAAGTGGATCCTCAGCACTCAGCCGTTTGATTGTTCAGCTTATTCGGGACTCAAGCTGCTGACTACAGTTGAGATGCTGAGTGACTACATTAAAAAACAAATAAACAAACAAACCAAAAACAAGGAAAGGCGATTGCAGTCTGTGTTGCATTATTGCCATTATTATCAATATCTTCACCATTACCACCAATACTACAACTTCTTGCAAGTGATTCTGAAAAGACCCCCGTACCCTGCTGAAATAAGACAACTTATTTCAGACTTGCACAGTTTTTTTTCTATTTTACTTTATTACGACTAATATTTTGATATTAGACTGAATTAAAAAAAAACATTTTATGTGTCCATTTCTTATGTTCCATTAAAAATTTTGAACATTATTTACACTTATTATCATCATCATCATCATCTCATTATAATGTATTATTATTATTATTATTATTATTATTATTATTATTGTATGTCATCATTATTTTTATATATTATAATTTATTATTATATATCATCATCACTATATCATCATCATCATCGTCATCATCATCATTATATATCACCATTATCAATATTATTAACCCTAAGACACTGATAATGTTGCTATTCTGTCCTACTCCATAGTTAAGCTACAATAAGTGTCTTCTTCAGCGTCCAAAGGGTTTACTTTTGATTTTAATGCTGCCTTAATTAAAAAAAATAAATCCATAAATCCCATGCAAGCTTTATTAGCATTATTTTGACCCATTTAATCCTATTTTATTGTTCAACTGTCGTTGAAAAGCACTTTTTAAAAAAAATGAATTTATGTTTTTCATCTGGTTGGCCACTAGAGGGAAGCATCCACTTTGTCACCAACGACTGCATGGTTCAGCGCACCACTGCGTTATGAGGTGATTTTCCTAGAAGGATGCTTTTATGTACACAATCAACATACAGTGTTTTGATGTTGATGTGCTTTGAATTGTAGTATTTTGCAGCTCTAGATGAGGAAATGTCCTCTAGAGACTTAATTTCTATGACCTTTACGTTGATTGCCCTGAGAGCTCTGATTTGAAACCGTCCCACTCATGACCAGAATAATCTCCTGCTGTTGAGCCCCGATTAACATGAACAATACGTCAGCTTCAGTTTCTCTTAAAGGTGCCCAGAAACCAATTAGCACTCTAGAACAGAAAGGAATAGCTGATTGTTTCATCAGTTTAGAGTATTGCGAGTCTGTTGTTAAAACACAAATTGTCAAAATTTTTAGGTGTATTTGTACTTAACATTTTTGGGTTTATGACCGAACAAGATAAAAAATAAAAATAAAAATAGAATATGTTTATGTGGGTTTCAGGAAACAACAACCCAATTCTAATATACTCTGACATTTATTTCACTGAACAAACTGATCAATTTAATTATTAAAGAAAATAATTATAATAACAAGTACTGATAATAAAAAAATAGTTGCTTGGCCGGGGGCAAAGGTCCGTGTACAGATCTGGCAATTGGATTTTCCGTTCTGAAACGGGTATTGAAAAACAAAAAACGAGTGGTTATTTGATTTCGTTTTAAAATACAAAAATTAAAATTGAAATACAAGGCGTTTTTCCTTTTCATGATCAAAAAGGGATATGCGAAATTTTAAAAATGCTTTGATTTTCATTTTATATTTAGAATAACAACAAAATAAAATCAGTAAGAGACAGAAACGAAAAAAGGTCGTTTTTTTTTTTTTCATTTTCTGAGACCGGAAATTGTCATCAGCAAGTGTGGAGCCAAACGACAACAAGATTCTCAGAGGGCGGAGCCAGAGAGCAGTGATCGGTGAGACTGACTGAGAGCCAGAGAGCAGTGATTGGTCAGACCATAGATAATATAGAAGACAGCGCGCTAGCGTATCTAGTCTTTTATGTATACCTGTGGTCTGCACGTCTGGTAGCATCTGTGGCTGCTGTTGGTCTTGTTTTTGGAGTAAAACACGGTAAGAAGATAAATACTTCTAACCAGTAGCGTTGTTTTGTTGTACGTTAAGTCAGCGACTTGTGAAGAGTTGTGTTTTGTCATGTTTGAGCAGTTGGTCCGGACACGTTAGCTAGCTAAGCGGCTAAGTTAGCTAGCGGGCTAATAAACACAGGTGGCTAACTTACGGCTGAACACCTGTGTTAGTTGCTGCAGCAGCTGTCCCTCATTATTAGAATGACATTCTCAACCTGTATTTCTCTGCTGTGTATTTTAGCTTTTGAAAAAGTTATTTTACTTTAAGGTTCACTGAAACCCGTTCAGCTGCACTGAAGTTTGACATTCAGCTGGTTTGAATTAAACTGCGCTTAACTTAACATTGCGCAACATTATCTCTCTGAATCTCCATAATTTCATGAAATTCCTTCTCTCTTCCACTGCTCAAGTTCAATCCAGTATATAAAATGACATTAATAGTGAATAAACTAACAAGCAGCCATTGTATTTATTTATTATTGCATGTATTTGTAGTAAAACATGAGTTGAAACATCCTACTTTTGGATCTAGAACTGCACAAGCTGTTCATTTTCAGTCACCTGATGAGTTAAACTCCCCTTTTTATGAGGTTAAAGCAGAAAGTCTGAGTTAACAAAGAAAGTTGTTTATAATTTGCAATACCTGTTATCTCTGACTGAGGCTTTAGCTTTTGTTGAACCGATTTACACGTAGAAACTTTGTTCAGGAAAATTTCTCAGTAGCTCAGAGGACAGGCTGCTTTTTACACAACCTTGTAAGAGAATGGTTCGTGTCAATGCTTTCAGCAGAATTTAGGAAACACAACACTTCCTAAACAGATATTTTGTGGCTGTGAGGTTGAACGTTTGAGAGTATATCAGTGTGTTTGTTTGTTGGTCTTTAGCTGTTTCTAGGTGGAAGCTGAATTAGTGAGGATGACCTCCTGCTCCTGTCATCTCTTAAGCTCCTCACACATCTTTACCTGCACATGAGGAAAATCACTTCCTGTAGAATGCAGGTATGTTTGCGTCATTATTATAAAAAGATGTTGCCTGGTGACCCTGTCAGAAACCCATTATACTGAGTCAGCCAAAATAATGTTTACACACATCAGGAAAAGAAAAACTTGCATAATATTTCAATACCAAATTTTATTCGACATCACGAGATTAATAAAAAGTTATCTTTTGGCCTCTACAATTACAAAGAGGTGCTCAAAGTGGTGGCCACTGGCTTCCAGACATTTCTGTTGTGTTGTAGACGTCACTTGTGATGCTCCATGTCATGAGGGGTAGCGCCCATCTGTTGGGGGAAAACATCGTACAACAGGACACAGAGTTATCGTGATTTGATCAAACCTTAGAAAGAGGAATCTATATGTATAGAAGTACTTATACAAATGAAATATTTATAAAAGTTTTTCCTTTCCTGATGTGTGTACCATTATTTTGGCTGCCTCTGAACTTAATGAGAACAAAACTGTCATTTAATTGTTCGCTCTGAAAGCTTCTTTAGTGAAAACCGAGTGGTGTTCATGCTTTGAAACAAACTGCTGTTGAGGTCTGCTGTTTTTAGGTTTAACCCCACAGTTTCTAGAATGAACTGATAGTTTGTTTTTTTTTTCCTGATCAATGTGGCGTTATAATTGATGGTAACATTTACTGATCATATAATCAGCATGACCAATATTAACAGTTATAACATTCTGACCACCTGACTAATACTGTGATTGGTTCCCTTTATGCT
The DNA here is from genome assembly GCF_022539595.1 of Amphiprion ocellaris. Classification (NCBI taxonomy): domain Eukaryota; kingdom Metazoa; phylum Chordata; class Actinopteri; family Pomacentridae; genus Amphiprion; species Amphiprion ocellaris. The sequence continues at coordinate 21,814,298 of NC_072777.1, read as the reverse complement.
GCTAAAACTCCTCTGACCCAGCTGGTTCATCAGAACCTCTGGGGATGTCCTGTGGGATTCTGTGGATCCTGTGGGGTTTTGCAGGGTGGGTCCCTACCTAGACCAGGGCTGATCCGTGTGACACATCCCACAGATGCTCAATCAGGATCTGGATGTGGGGAGTGTGGAACCCAGGTGAACAGCTTAGCTCTGTCGTGTTCCTCGGACCACTCCTGAGAAGTTTTAGTTTGTCCTGCTGAGGGTGGCAGCTGGCATCAAGGACTGCTGTTGCCATGGAGACTAGGGGGTTGTTTGTCCTGCAGTGTTTAGGTGGTGGTACATGTCAAACATCCACATGAACGTCAAGGTTTCCCAGCAGAACGTTGCATTAGAACAAGATGATGGATGTTGTTCTCTTCAGCTGTCAGTGGTCAGAATGTTGTGGCTGATCGTGGATGCTGTCTGCCTTTACTCTGACATCCAGAGTTATACAAAAGTGTAGTATGTGTGCAGTGCAGAAGAGATTTACTTTATTGTATGCAGTTTTTTTTTTTTTTTAAGGGAGAGCATTTTTTTTATCCACCTGAAGAAGACCTAATCTTTCCCTTCAAAGGATAGTTAATAATTACTACGGCTTCCATAGTGGTCCCATCAGAGAAAATCATATCCATATACAGATTTTTATTAATTCCAGGGCTGGTTCAGTAAAGATTATAATAATAACTACATCAGATAATTCTTGGTCGCAGTTGGAATTTTGCAGCCTGAGAGATGGTTGAGAAGGTTTGCAGTTCTTGTTTTAGCAAAATATGTTATAATAGAAGATCTTTATTGTTCATTGTACATGAAATTATCTGCAAACCAGCAAAAGTGCTATCAGTCTGAGGTATCTAAAAATAAATAAGTAAAGAAAAATGCTTCTAAAGCCAATAATAAACAGAATATTTCTGAGGGAATATTCTAAAAAGAGAAAGAAAAGCTCCATTCTCGCACTCCTCTCAGGATAAACTGTCATTAAAATTGACTTTAAATTTAGCTTCAACACAGAGATAAGAAACATTTACTTTCATTACTGATATTGTCAAAGAGTTGTTAATAAAGTTCATGCTACTTTTATAAAATGGATGTAAAGTGAATAATATTGTATTTCTGTGATCTGTGTTTTGATTTCTGTCTTTTCTCCTTGTCCATCCAGAATGTTCCATGGCGAGAGGAGATGAATTGCCACATCTGGTCCAAGCCGATGGAATGGTCTTAGAAGTTGCTCTCTGACTAGGCCTCGACTGAAGTATGGTCGTCTCCACTGGATTTAAGGTTCAGTATGCTCAGTCAACAAACTCCACCAATGTGCCAAACAGGAAGCTTTAGGTTTATTAAAATGTTGCTATGAAGGGTTTCGCTGTTTTTTCTTTGTGAATGCAATGTGCTCACAACTGAAGTACTTGAATTAGAACTTAGAAGTAAATCCTGTCCATCTGAAAGGATTTAGTTGCATTAATTACCTCATAACATTCTAATTTTTATTCCAGTCTTGGTTGGAAATAGAATCTCTGTATTGATTCAGGTAAAAACTGAACTTCACAGCATGTTGAAGCAAAACAACCAGATGAAAACTATGATGGTGTTGGATTGTCAGACCTGTAATGTTGCAGCTCAAAGCAGCTTTTCTATCTCAGTTCATTCTGACATTCAGCTATGAATCAACACAGCAGATGGTGATCCATGCTGTGGAAGTCTCACATCTCCTGATTTAATGGAGCTGCTTTGCACTTTTTACACTGTTTATTCACCAACACTTTATTTAATAAAAGTCCCATCTAGTTTTTATGAGGAATGTGATGTTTTAATTCTCTGTGAATAACTGCAGTCTAATGCAACAGCTGGAGTTGTAACATCTGTCCTGATATTTATCATGAAGTATTGATCAGAATACTTATGGTTAGCAGTCATCCCTGAAGTTTTACATTAAAATCTTTACTTGTGTTGTGAACTTTGGTAAGAAGCAGAAACTTTCAGCGTTGCCATGGATACATGAGTGTTAAATTCTGTCCATGTTTCCATTTTGGGAATGCAGTCCAGTTCCAGAATGTGGAGGAATTTAGTCTCACAATCACAGACAACAAATATTATCTGAAAGTCGGGTTATTGTTGTTTATCAGCACAATACAAAAAGATTAATGTTAGAAATATTCCAGTTAAGACTCTAGAATATCATGATTTATGTAAATTTACCTCAATAATATGAATGTTCAGGTTAAGATTGTACAGTGATATTTATTATGTAAGTTTAGCTGATTAAAGTTTATGACTCTGCACTAAAATATTATTTAGAATTGACATCATTATTATAATATTTAGGGTCAGACCCCTACAGTATTGAGATTAAGAAATTCAAATATTCTATAAAATGTAAATACACTGAACTCATTTGGAATATATTTAAGTGAGACTCTACAATATTAATTTGACACAAATCTATCTTAAATCAAAATTTTAATAATTTTTCACTCACAAAACATTTACTGGACTGATTTAAACATTAAAATCACTCCTTTCTAATCCTCTGCTGTACTTTCAAACCTGAGGCCTTAAATAGAAACACACAAGTATCTGATTGAAGGAACTTCTGCAGAGTCCTGGTTCCAGAACATGATGATAGAATTATAGACAAACTTTTACAAAAGCTGCCTGAGAGTTTTACAGCTTTTTATGTTAGGATTTCTTCAGTAATTTAATGAGAGTTATCAGCAAAAATCAAGTGTTCATTTGATGAACTTCATTTCCTAAAACATCCAGAATTGGAGCTCATATCTTTGGCAGCTGTAAAGTTTCTGCTCCTTCAAAGTTCACAACACAATGAATTAATTCCTAAAACACTCTCAATGCTGGAGAGCGTTTGTGATGCTGAAGCAGTGACCAGTTTTTCTGTTTCTTCTCTGGAGATGCACAATGAGGGACGTCTTGCAGAGGACTGAGAAGATGAGTCTCACCACATCCTGACATGAGGAAAAAGACTTTATTGAAGACTACAATGAGAAAAACTATCAGACAGCAGACGGCTGCATTCAAGGTGAGCTCTGAACATTTGATCTGGAACAGGAATTCAATAACGGCAGCATGAGCTTCATTTCAGTCTGTAGCTGCTGAATTCATGGATGAATCATCTGGCACTAGAGAAGAAGACCATCAAACATCCACGTCAGCTGATGGAGGTCCAAGAGTCTCACCAACAAACAACCTACAGAGTGAAGACCTCAAATCTGATTGGACGGCCTCCTATTCAGCCACATGTGTGAACAAATGCCTCTAAGTGATTTGTTTTCTAAAATAAATCTAGTTTGAGTCCTAATCTATGCCTGTGTGTTTGCTTCTTTACACCGCTGTTAACAGTTTAGGCTGTTAGATTGTTCCAGATAAGACAAGTACAAGATTCTTCAGAGCCGTTCTACCACGAGCCTGACAGGAAGAACTCCAACAGCTACTGAATGTTCCTGTGGTCCCTCAAGGCTACAGGAGGAGCCCTACGAGGACGAGCCGGTCCACCTGATGGGCCAGTCGCTGCGGTTCAAAGCCAACACCGACTACGTGGACTTCTACTGGACCACACGGAGGCCTTCAAACCGGACCAACAAGTTCAGCGACTCCCCGACTCGTGGGTCTGAGGACGCCGCCGAGCCTCGGCCCAGCCGGCCTCCTGTCTGTGGGTGTTTGAGTGCTGAGAGGTTTGTGGATGCATGTGAACGTTCTGTGTTGAAACAGCAGCTTTTGACTCAGTAACGCCGGGAAAAACCAAGAGCTCCTTTATTTGTGACTTCCACTAAAAAAACTGATGAAAATAAGTTTGCCAGGGTTCTGACTGATAACAGATTATTAAATAATGAAAATAATTGTTTAAATATTCCTTTAAACAATCCTTTTAGGTCTACATTTCCTTTACACTGACTTCTTGGTATATGTACAAGTATTTTGGGTGGAATATACCATTAAGCCCAATGTTCAAGGGTTCTTCTGGGAATATACCATTAAACCAACCTTTTAGGTAAATGTTCCAGGATGTTGGGTAGAATATACCATCAGATAAACCTTTTAGGTCTACATTGGAAGATTTTAGAGTATAATATTACTCCAAACCATCCTTTAGGTCTACATGTAAGGTGGAATACTCCTTTACACCAATATTTTTTGGTCTACAGTACATTGAAGGATTTTAGGTGGAATATTCTATTGAATTAACTTTTTTAAGTTTATGTTCAAGGATGTTGGGTGGAATATATCATCACACCAACCTCTAAGGTCTACAGTAGTGAATTTGAGGTGGAATATTCCTCCATACTAACTTTTTTTGGTTTACATTGAAGGATTTTTTTCCTAAACCACCCTTTCGGGTCTATATTTGAGGTTTTAGGTGGAATATTATTTTAAACAGCTCCTCAGGTCTCTTTGAGGATTTTGGATGGAATACTCGGTTAAACCAACATTTTGGGTGCATGTCCAAGGATTTTTGGTGGAATGTTCCTTTAAGGTGGATGTGTGAGGACCTTGTGGGTGGAATACTTCCTGAAACCGACCATTTTGGTCAACATTCAAAGATTTAAGGTGGAATATTCCTTTAAACCAACCTAAATTTCATGGTTTGATCATTATCAAGTGAGAAACCTCAATCCAGACTCCTCATAATGATGTTTGAGATTCATGCTACTGTTATTTGTTTAGTCCAGAGTAAATGACAGAAATCCACAACTGTAATTTTATTTCAGGACTCGGTTATTAAATGTCAAAACAATCCATGTGACTCCAAAAACTCAACAGCTTTACAAACTCTAAGATTAAACTCTCCACAAGGATCCAAAATAAGTTGGACTTCTACATGAGAGCTTTAATTATTCTTCATCTACTTCTGGAAAAGTTTGGTCAATAAAAAAGACAAAAACTAATATTTTCATCTGAACTAAAGACAGACTTTGTGATTTTTCTGCTCACATGTTGTGTTGTTGTAAACTTACTCTTTCAAATAAATAGCCCCTAACCCCTGGAAACCAGCGTTTGTCCTGTTTTTTTGTGTTGCTCCCTCGGTGACCCTAGACAGCCCGGGTCGTAATGTTTTTTGAGCAACACACCATACTATGACGTTTTTACAATGATTGGTTCACTATGAAACCAGTTTGACATGTTCAGGTGTTCTTTGTGTGAAAACTCAGAGATTTCAGGTATCAGAAGGTGGTTTTCAACTTTCTTTGTTAACTTTCTGCTTCAACTTTAAATTAAATTTCCTTCACTAACCCAGCCCTCTGGACTTCCAGGAAGCTGTCTTCCTATTGGCTGTCCAGGTGGCTGCTTGGTGTTATCAGGAACACCTGAGCAGCTCAGTGTCTTCCTGCTTTATTTAGCTGCAGACAAACATTTCCTCTGCTTCTCTTCACCACTTAACCGGGTTTGGCTCCATTTCTTTAGTTTGTTCTTTAGGCGTTGGCTTGCAGCTTCCAGCAGTAAAATCGTCTTTAATGTGTTTCTTGTGTGTCTTAGGGCTACTGGATAGTTGTCTTGGTAAATGTGGTTCTTTAGCCACAGTTAGCACATGGTGCTAATGTGTGCAGTGATTAGTGGGTTTTTGATGCAGCTGAGTTGTGTCTTTATCTTGGCTGTAGTGAGTCTTTAGAGGTTGTTGTCAGACACATTCTGTATTCTTGTTTGAGAACCAACGTTGGTTGTCCAGAAGGTAAGAGTTCCTGTCCTGATTCTCTGTTCTCAGAGGTTCTCTGGTAGGCTGCAGGAGACTTTAGGGTTTGGGTTTGCTAGTTTGGTTTTGTACGGTTTCATTTGGACGACTATCTTGAGGCCCCTCCATGTGGTTTAGTGAGGTTTTCTGCAACAGTTCTACATAGCAAACCTGCAGCAGAAGAGACTTTGAGAGTTTTTAGGAAGTTCTGGAGACCAGAACTTTAGAGCAGCAGAAACATTTATCAGCAGTTTGAGCAGGAGAAGGTGAACTTCAGAGT